>NW_017307532.1:39356-62225 GCF_000935625.1 Nanorana parkeri | reverse complement strand
GCGCCCGGCGTAAGAGGTGGGGGGGGGGGGGGGCGGGTTCGGTTCATAGAATCTTGTTGAAATCTATGAAAAACCTGGTTGCGAGTCTCATTGGAGTCTAATAGGGGACTTTCTTGATGCCAAATTCTGGCCAATTTAAGGCTAATAGGGAAGTAAAAAAGTGCATGGTGAGCTGGGCACTGTCACAAGGGACATTTAACAAAGGAATATTTTTTCTAAAATACCATTCTCTAATCTCCACCCTTGGCAGCTCCCTAGAGGCTGCTAGATTGGTCCCTGCAACCACTTCTCCCCTTCGCTCCAGCAATTTAAGGACTATTGATACCATAGCCCCCCAGTAGCCCTATAGCCCTGCATTGTACCTGAGGATGCCAATAACTGGAGCAGAGGGGAAGAGGAGGAGAATGGCAACTGCTGGGTGAGTGGGGATCAGGTAAGTAAAGCAGATTTGTTTCTGTCCCCATTGCATAAAGGAGCTGTTAACCCTTGCAGTGTAGGGAAAGCCCCACACTGGGGTAAGGGCAACTGCTGGACAGTTTGAAAGCAGCTTTGTAAATTTGAGTATTTGGGCGATTACTCGTACTCACCCAAATGCTCCGATGCTTAGCCCGATACCTGAACTTCCGGTATCAGGAAGCCTAGCAGCGAGTCATTACATGCTGCCTGGCTTCCATGGTCCCTCATCATTTGGTGACCAGGGTGGATGGAGCTTGCTTCCCGGCCAATCAGGAAGCCGGGCGCCATTTAATGACTCGCTGCCCATCTTCCTGATTGGTCAAGAATCTGGTCAATCAGGAAGCCAGGCGGCGAGTCATTACCCGCCCCCTGGCCTCCTGATTTGCCAGAAAGCCGGCTCCATGCTTCCTCATCACCTGGTGACAAGGGAGCATGGAGACGGCTTCTATGCTTATCGGGAAGCCGAGTGGCGCATGACATCTGGCTTCCGTAATGGGACTATCGGTAATGGCGAGTACCAAAAAACAAATATCAGTACTCGTACTCGATACCGAAAAACCGGTATCGGTGCATCCCTAAGTCCAATATAAGAATACGTTTGTGTATCCTGTGAAGCTCTTCCAAGACAATAATCCTCAAACAAACTCCAACCATAGCTCTAAACCTGGGACCTGGAAGAAGATCCAGCACAAGCCACTTCCACGGATGTGATTAACCACTTCAGGACCACCCACCGTAAATAAAGTCCTGTCCTGAAGCGGTTATGCCAAGAACAAGGCTACTGCTGCAGTCGTGTTCTTGGTATAATTTTAAACAGCAGGCGATTGCTGTTTAAATATAAGCAATCGTACAGCCGTCGGATCGCTTGTACGGTGCGGCGCTGTGTGCCACCTCCCCCTCTGCCGCCCGCTTCCCTGGGCTCCGCTGTCCCCCGTGTGGGCCTGGGACCAGCACGATGAGTCTCCCCTAACTGATCGAAGGGAGATCAGCAGGCTTCCAGTGAATAATGTCTCCACCGAACACTGGGCCCGGAAGTGATGTGTATTACGTCACTTACAGTGTCACTGTGTACATTCTCCGGCTCTTAAAGACAGTAGAAGAAGCTGGGGAAGCAGATCCCTGCTTCCTCATCTTCTTTGGGCTCCCTAGGTGACATCACCTGATGTCTCCATAAAGAGGACCTGTCACATTATATTTGCTATTACATAGGGGGCTTCTTAGCTCCCTCTGTGATAGCAATAAAGTTAAGTGTAAAAAAATTAAAATAAAATATAAGTAACATAAAAAATTTTTTTGCCATTTCATATTTTTTTTATAAGTCCCCAGCCTCCCACGTGCATGCACATACAACGGAAACACGTGTCGGGTGCGCCTATGTGCAAAAATGAAAATTGCGCAACACATGTTACATATCATTTTGAACGTTGGAGTGAGAGCAATAATTCTAGGGACATCAATCACTTGTAACACTAAACTGATGAGCAGTAAAAGCTTTTAAACCGTCACCTATGGGAAATTTTGGGTATTGTAGTTTTTTTGCGGTTTCACGGACACATGCAATTTTAAGGCTTGACATCTTTGGTATCTATTTACCCCGTGTGACCCCATCTTTTATATTTTAACAAAACATTGGGTATTATATTCTGTTTTAGTGTATTTTATCCTAAAAATACTGGTTGATAAACATTTGTGCACATACCGTGCACATTCCGTGCAACATAAAATATTGCAACTAGCATTTTTTTTTATTCTACAGGGCCTTTGCTTTCAGAAAATATATAATTGTTTAGGGGCCTGAAGCCAAAAATTCAGATTTTATCATGTGTGTGCAAATATCAAGAAATTGCTCTGGTCAGCAAGTGGTTAAATATACCTGAAACAGGAGACTCACCCAATATCACTTGAGGGAGCACTTGAATTCCTGGGACAGATTCTGAGAACACTATTAGAGGTACCGGCAGAAATCCTGCGAGTACCATTAGCAGTCCTGGCAGAGATTTCGGAAATCCTGGCAGGGATCTTGTGAGTTCTATTATCATGACTGGAGGTACTATAACATTTGTATAGCCAATGGTTAATATGGCCGGCACATATCTCCACCTCTAGGGATAAGTTTAATGCAGGTATGGTTTGTTCTGTGGGTGGTGAAGTTAGGAGGGTGTGAAGATGACTGATGGCTATTTAGTTGATGGTTAGAATAGATGACAGTAACAATATCCCTCTGCATGGGAAGAAACAACTTTGGGAGATGTGTGGTGTGTTTGAGTGGATTCCTTGCTTCTATACTGGACGTTTTAAAATTCCACTGATAAAAACTATAATGGTTCCATATGCATCCACCTGTGTGATTACTGAAGGACATGGTGCACAACCATTACATATTTATACTGTATATACATTTATACTGTATATGCCTTTATTTTAATTGGCATTGAATCATGCTGCCTTAATATGCCAAGCATATCAACTGAGAGATAGACTTAGTACCATTGCATATTTACTTTGCACATGCCATCAGCTTAGCTGCCTTTGAATCTCATTGCCCTGATACATCAAGCATATAAACTGAGAGAAGTACTAAAGCTGCTATGTTGTGAGGTTATGCCCTGAATACGTATAACACAGTTGAACAGTATTAACTGTAAATAAATTGGTGCTGCATAGTAGTTTTCAGAGTAGTTGTATTGTAGGGGCAAAACCCTCCAATGTTGGAAGAATTGAATGGAGATAATAATGCGGGACATGCAGAATGGGTGCAATTCACTTTCTGGACATCATAACAAGTTCAACTGCTGACATGGCAGGAAACAAATTACCTTTGCTAACTAATCATTCCAAACAGACCATGTTTGTGACAAAATTTTAGTTGCAAAGACCAACAAAGTTATTGACAAAAGGGTGAAGAGTTTGGAGAAGGCAGGAGAAGTGAACAATCTAGGACAACATAGCTGAACTGGAAAGTGAGCTGAATTGGAGAATTTTCCAAATCATCTATGTTGTCCTAGATTGTTCACTTCTCCTGCCTTCTCCAAACTCTTTACCCTTTCGTGAATAGCCCAGTAAAATGTCATGGTAACAAACCGCAATGCTTTATCTCTGTCATGTGTCTTTTTTAAGTGTTCTGCCGCAGTGGCGCAACCAGGTCCGGCCTTAGGCCTTTAGGCGTCCTGTGCGAGAAAGCTTTACAGCGCCCCTCAGTGACCACACCCATCAGTGGCAACACCCGTTAGTGGCAACACCCCCAGTAACCAAATATATAAACATCCCATCCACCCTGTCCCTCTGGTTGTAAGAGCATTATATTTTTAGTGAATAAAACTTGTTAATACAATAGAAAAAAAATGACTGGTGACGGCTTTATGAATGTCTTAGGAAGTTATGAATATTCAAACCACAGGTGTGATACATGTGTTGCTACATACTAGCAATTAGGGCATTCTGGGACTTGTAGTCATGGAACTATAAGTTCCACCATGCCCTAATATTCCCTATACACCCCCCCAACATATCAGCTAGGAAACTACAAGTCCAAGCATGCCCTCATTGTCCCTGTACAACACCCCCCACACACATATCACCCAGGGAACAACAGTATATGGGGGTTGTACAGGGACAATGAGGGCATGTTGGAACTTGTAGTTCCCTGGGTGATATGTGGGGGATGTACAGGGGCTATGAGGGCATGCTGGGACTTGTAGTCATGGAGCTGAGAAGGACATTTTAGATGTTGTTATATGTTTTTCTATGGTTTTTATGTTTGTTTTTGGTATTGCCTATGTAATAATCATTATAGGATACATTTGTATATTTCATTTTATTATATGGTATAATATACTTATTATTATATACTATAATATATGTATTGACTGGAGATTAGCAACAGTTTATTTGATATAGATTGGGAGTTGAGCTCCAGCAAAACCGAATGTAGGTAATACTCCTTTACCTTTCCCCTTTTTTTATGCATGTTAAAGAACTCTGAGAACATTTTCTCAGAGTTAAGTGCAAGGGTCAAGTGCTCATTAACAGTGGTGATGGAGGTAGTTTAGAGGAAGTTGTATGACGAAACGCGTCAACACGCAGCCACAAGCTGAGCTAATCATATGGTGGATTTAGACTCTCCAAGGTCGGGGTAGTTGGGAGTCCAACTTTGTGATTAGAAATGTTTTTTCTTGAGGAATCTTGTGAGTGAACTTTACTTTTTCTAATAAAGCCCTTTTTATTATAATACATGATGATCTTCTAAAGTTTTTTTTTCGGAATACACTGGGGAGCTGCAGACTCTTTTGGTTAACGAATGGGAGTATTGGAGTGGATGAAAGCAGAAGATCGCAGGATATTACAACACATGCTGTTCTGACTGTCCGGAAAAAAAAACGGTCCTACTTTCTGGTGAGTGAGGATCTTTACACAATTTACACATGATGGAATATCGTAATTGGGAGTGATAAGAAAACAGGATTTGAAGAGTGTTTTGTCACTTGGACTTGAACGGACCCCTTTTTTGTATTGGATATTTATTCATTCATATAATTATTTTTTATATATGTTTTCATCTGTGGACTACTATTATGCACCATATTTAGACTATTTCGCTAACATGTTATTTATTGCATATATTCACTTGATGGTATAGGTGATTGGTATGTAGTGCATACACCTGATACATATTCTAAGGGTTAATACCTTTTAGCACAGCACACTTGATGGTGATTGATGCATAGGCTGGGCACACACCTTACAACCATCGCAAGACTTTTGTCTTGCGATGGTTGTAAGGTACTTAAAAAAAACGTCTCACATAGGCAGATCGTACTTGCGATGATCGCAAACCACGCCCCCTGAGAGGCGGGCTTCCGATGACCGCAATCCCGAATGGGCAGTGTGCGCTTGCGCATACCAGCCCGTCCGGCTTTTATCTCACGAACATGCTACACGCCCGCCGAACATCGTACGATGCTCGGCGGGTTTTGAAACATGTCCGTAAGTTTAAAGTCGTGCGACCTTACAGTAGTAGAGGTCGCACGGCTTCCACACACCTTACGATAATCGTACGATTGCGGGATTTCCCGCGATTATCGTACGATTATCGTAAGGTGTGTGGGGACCTTAAGGGGGTTATTCACTATGGGGCCGAAGGATCCAGCTGTAGCTTTGGCTGATCTTTCGGCTCGCTTCGGCCACCTGAGCACTTCAGTCAAACCGAAGGGCTGCTGTCCACAATTCACAATAGCCCGCACAGCAGTCGAAGCCAGCCGAGCGGCTCAGCAGAGCCAAAGACATATGCTTCGTCTCGGCTGAGTCGTAGTGACAGGCAAAGCATCAAAAAGGGTGGACGAATCCGACCGATCTCCACGCAAATGATAGCTGGGCGGAGCCAGCCATGATCTCACGGCTCACTCTGCCCAGTTGTAATGACAGATCAGCGCCACAAATGACCTGGGGACGCTGACCTGTCATTAAACAATAGCAACTGGGCAGAGCCGGCCGGGAGGTTACGGCCAGCTCCGCCCAGTTGTTATTTATTGGCTGGAACCTGCTAGAAGACTGGCAGGTGCTGGCCAATAGGAAATTATGTCACCGCTAGTTCCGCCCAATTGTTTTTATTTTGCCAGCATCTGTCAGATGCTTCATTGAGTGGCTGGAGTTCATCGCATGCGGTCGGGTCGGTGTGCGTCTTTTTTTAAATTATTTTTTCTTTTCTTTAAAATATATATTTTTACATTTTCCTATTTTTAAAAATGTTTTAAATAATTTTTCTTTTTTTTTCTTTTTTTTCACTTATTTTTCTATTCTGCTCGCTACCTCTGAGGTACCTAGCAGAATTTCCGAACCGAATGCCGCTCGGCAGCATTCGGCTATTCACTTACTGCCATTCGGTCCTATGAGAATAGAGGCGAACGGCAGCGAGTGAGCTGCTGGAGCTTCGGCTCAGCCAATCCATGTTGGATCGTCTGAGTCGAATTCCTTCTGCACTTTGGCTTAACCGAACATGCCTTTGGCAGCTAAGTGAATAACCCCCTAAGGTTTAATACCTTTTAGCACAGCACACTTGATGTTATAGGTGATTGATCCGCAGTGCATACACTTGATACATATTTAAGGGTCAATACCTTTTAGCACAGCTGCACAATCCACATGGGGAGGTTTGTTATCCTAAAGCGCAGATCATTATTGGATTAATTGGTCTTTGCAGGTAATCGACAATTTCACATAGCAGTACTTATTAGCACACGGGCTGAACTGTGAATTGGAAACCTAAAACCGTAACCGAAACGAGCAAGCGGCCTGCAGGCGTGCGGGAGCTACGGGACCGGAGTCCGGAGGTCGGAGAGCCGGGAAGGGGAACCGGTGGCAGCGACGGACAGACGGATGATCGAGGGGATCCGAGCGAGTGGAGAGAGTGGACGGACGAACGGACGACGGAGGCTGAAGGCTGATCAAGGAGAGTGGCAGGCGATCCGGTGCAGAGGAGATCGGAGGAGCGTGAAACGTGAAAGTAGAGGAGAGTGTGGAAGCTGTGACAGTCGGTGCAGGAGCAGGTCGTATGAATGAGATTGAGGAGAGGGGGCTGTAGTGTTTCTCAGAGATTGTAAGGTTGTAAGGGGGGGGGCAGAGTGAATAGGAGGTGGGTTGGGGGTGGTACATAGGGTGGGCAAAAGTGATTGTATTGTATTACATTGCAATGTATTGTATTGAACTACCTTTTAAATCTTGCAGTGCTATTATATTGCTGAGAGGCTGAGGGGACTGCGGTGGCACTTAAAGTGTTAATAGAGTGCTAAAGTGCTAAGGAGTTCGCTAGGCGTACCAGAAATTTCTGTTGGGACATCGGGGACATCTAAAACTTAACTGCTGGGCACTGTGTATTAAGGGTATATATTGCTGGGCATTAAAAATATGGAATATATATTTAGAATATATAGACTGCTGGGCATAGAGTTATAACTACTGGCTGAATATAATAACTCCAGGGGTATATAGTGCATTCAATCCAGGGCTGTAGTGCAATAACTCCAAGGCTGTAGTACAATAGCCCTGGGACTGTGGTGTAATTAACCCAGGGCTGTAGAGCAATAACCCCAGGGCTGTAGTGTAATTAACCCCAGGGCCGTAGTGTAATTAACCCCAGGGGTTAGTGTGATAACCAAAGAGCATTAGAGTAATAACTCCAGGGCTTTAGTGTTTTAAACTCCAGGTAATTAGTGTAGAAATTCCAGGGGCTTAATATAATAACTCCAAGGCTTCAGTAAAATAAACCCTGGGCGGTAGTGTAAAAACTATTGGGGGTAGTGAAATTGCCACTTGAGAACCATTGGCCCTAAATAAATAAATAGCATATATCTATATATATAAAAAAAATGTCTTCCATGAGTGGGTGTGCAACCAGGTGGACGTCGTGCGCAATGTATGCATTTCTTGAGCAAGCGTTTGAGGGTGAATATTGTTGCTCCAGCTGTGGGCTAGTGGTTTGTTTGGAAGCCCATATTCTGTATCTAAACAACAAACTGGCAACACTAAGGAGCATAACCAACATGGAAAGGAGTCTGGACCTGACGCACCAGGCTGTGGTGGAGGGCGGCATAGATGAGGAGAGTTTGGAAGAGCAGGATCCCGAGGTGGGAAGCTGGGTTTCCGTTAGCAGGAGGGGTAGAGGGAAGAGTGGGAGAGAGGTCAGCCCTGAACTGATTAACCCCAATAAATATGCCAGGTTGCAGGATGTTAGGGATATTAGTTCAGGGGCGACTCTGCTGGAGCAGGACGCCTCCTCTATCCGCAGGGGGAGTGACTGCTCCGGCGAGGACAGGAGCAGGATGGAGGGTCAGGAGAGACAGATCTTGGTGGTGGGAGATTCCATCATCAGGCGACAGACAGGGTAATCTGTCATCGGGACCGTGAGCGTCGAACAGTCTGCTGCTTACCTGGCGCACGTGTTCGACACATTGCGGAACAAATGGACAGGTTACTAGATGGGGTTGAGCACAACCCAGCTGTCATGGTGCACATCGGCACCAATGACAGAATAGAAGGCAAATGGAGTGTCCTAAAAAAGTGAGTTCAGAGACCTAGGTGCTAGGTTGAAGAGAAGGACCTCCACAGTAGTATTTTCTGAGATACTGCCGATGCCAAGAGCCACTAAAGAGAGACAGCGAGAGTTGAGGGAATTTAACAAATGGCTCCGGAGTTGGTGTCGGAAAGAGGGTTTTGGTTTCCTGGAGAACTAGGCTGACTTCTCCGTCGGTTACCGGCTCTTCAGCCGAGATGGGCTGCATCTTAATGGGGAAGGTGCAGCACTTCTGGGGGAAAAAATGGTTAAAAGACTGGAGGAGCTTTTAAACTAGATAATGGGGGGGATGAAATAAAAATAAATAAATTAAATATAGAACAAATAAATATGGGGACAATTAATACAGAGGGGACTAATAAAAAGGGGGACAGTCAACAAAGTCAATATAGTGAATCCAATCACCCAAGTTAATCAAATTAGTAAGGTACCACCCATACCAAGGCCAAATAAAAAATGCGGTGGGGAGCAAGACAAGAGTAAACATTTAACTCATAGTAGTACAAAAATCAAATGTATGTACACCAATGCTAGAAGTCTAGCAAATAAATTAGTAGAGCTCGAAGATATGCTACTCGAACTTCGACTTCGATATAGTGGGAATAGCTGAAACTTGGCTAGACAGCGCACATGATTGGGCTACCAATATAGAAGGGTACAACCTGTTTCTGGAGGGACAGGCTTGGGAGAAGGGGGGGGTTGCATTTATGTTAAAAATAGTCTAAATATGCCCATACAGGATGATATCACGTCAGTGGAGACGACGTGGAATCCTTGTGGCTAGAACTAGATAGGACGGACGCTGGCCATAAACTTATTGTGGGTGTTTGTTATAAACCACCAAATATAGCGGAGGAGGCTCATCTACACTCCCAAATAGAAATAGCTGGGAGGCAGGGTAATGTTGTTGTGATGGGCGACTTCAATTATCCAGACATTAATTGGGCTAATGGAACCTCCCATTTGACAAAGGCGGGCCTTTTTCTGAACATATTGCGGGACAACTTCATGGATCAGATGGTTGAGGTTCCAACCAGGAAAAATGCCAGATTTAATCATTTCTAATAATGCAGAGTTAGTTGAATATATTGCAATTGGGGAGACACTGGGTAATAGTGATCACAATGTGATTACTTTCAATGTTGGGTACAGGAAAGAAAAGAGTGTGGGTCGAACAAGAACACTAAACTTCCGAAAGGCAAACTTTGATAAGCAGCGCCAGATAGTGGTTTACACCAAATGGGAAAACACTGACCAGAAGTGGGGTTTTAAGAACACATTACATAATGCTAGGTCCAGGTGTATACCATTGGGTAACAAAAGTAAAAGATCAAAAACTAAGCCTGTATGGCTAAATAAAACAGTAAAGCAATATATCAAGAGAGTGGCATTTAGAAAATATAAGATGGAGGGGACGGCATTCGCTACAAAGAATGTAATAAAAGATGTAAACATGTAATTCGGGCAGCTAAAATAGAGTGCGAACAGCATATTGCCACGGTTAGTAAAAGGAACCCAAAAAAATTCTACCAATACATAAACAGTAAAAAGGTAAGAAAGGAGCAGATAGGCCCAATAAAGGATGAACATTGGAAGTTAGTCACAAGCCACAGGGAGAGGGCCGAGGTATTGAATACTTTTTTCTCCTCAGTATACACACAGGACAAATACATGTTTAATGTGGATAAGAATACACATAGCTCTTCGGAAAATATACCACAGTGGTTGACGGAAGGCGGGGTTCAACATAGACTTGAAAATCACTGCAAATAAAGCATTAGGGCCAGATAACCTGCACCCCAAGGTACTTAAAGAACTCAACCAGGTTATAAGGAGGCCATTATTCCTCATTTTTAAGGACTCCTTAATGACTGGTAGAGTACCAAGTGACTGGCGGAAGGCTACGGTAGTACCAATATTTAAAAAGGGGTCAAGATGTCAACCCGGGAACTACAGACCAGTTAGTCTGACATCCATTGTATGCAAACTGTTAGAGGGAATGATTAAGGACTACTTAGTAGAGTTTGTTCAGGATAATGGTATAATAAATGATAATCAGCATGGATTTAGGAAGGACCATTCCTGCATGACCAACCTACTAATATTTTACGAAGGGGTAAGTAGAGATCTAGATGGAGTGAGGCCGGTGGATGTACTGTATCTGGATTTTTCAAAAGCATTTGACACGGTACCACATAAACGCTTGCTACACAAGCTGAGGTCTATGGGCATAGATGAATGGTGTGTACATGGATAGAGAACTGGCTACAGTAACGTGTCCAGAGAGTATCGGTAAATGGCACCTTTTCAGATTGCTCTTGGGTCATGAGCGGTGTGCCCCAGGGATCTGTGCTAGGTCCCATGCTATTCAACCTGTTTATTAACGGCATCGGGGAGGGCGTGAATAGCCATGTTTCAGTGTTTGCTGATGATACCAAAATCGGGAGGGTAATAGACATGGACTTAGACACTTTAACATAACAGGAGGACCTGGATAAAATAGGGGAGTGGGCAACTTTATGGCAGATGAGGTTCAATGTCGATAAATGTAAAGTAATGCACTTTGGGGTGAAAAATAGGCAAGTGGGCTACACAATAATGGGAACTCCACTAGGGAAGTCAGAAATGGAAAACAATTTGGGGGTCGTTGTAGACCACAGATTGAATAATAGATTGCAGTGCCAGGCTGCTGTAAACAAAGCAAGTAGAGTCCTGTCTTGTATTAAAAAGGGGATGTACTGCAGAGACAAGTCTATAATTGTGCCACTTTACAGAGCACTGGTTCGCCCTCATCTAGTGCATGCGGTCCAGTTTTGGTCCCCAATCCACCGAAAGGATGTCCTTGAGCTGGAAAGAGTCCATAGGAGGGCAACCAAACGGATTAAGGGGATGGAGGACTAAAGCTATGAGATGAGGTTACTAAATTTAAATATGTTCACGTTGGAAGTAAGGAAATTAAGGGGGGGCATGATTTCATGTACAAGATGTTCAATGTTGATAGTAACATCAGCAACAAACTCTTTACGGTTAACCCCATAACAAAGACTAGAGGCCACCACCTAAAATTGGTGTAGAAAATATTTCACCACAAGGGGCACCACAAGAGTGGTTAGGGTCTCGAATTCGCTGCCGTATGCAGTGATTTCAGCTAAGAGTGTTGAATCGTTCAAAAAGCTTTTGGACGATTTCCTTAGAGACCATAACATACATGGGTACAGGTACTCTTAAGAACAAGATCACACATGGACTCATACACACACAAACACCTGCAGAATCACATACATACACGCAATAGGTTGGACTTGATCGACCTTTGTCTTTATTCAACCTCAAATACTATATAACTATGATTAGATTAGCAGATCCCCTGCCACTACCTGTGGTTCATCTCGCCGACTCCTACATCACTAACTACCCAGTTGCACCTTTGTGATGTCTTACTTCTTGAAAACAGTGACTAATCATGGTTGTCTTTATATTATTAATAATTAAAGTGAACATAGTATCAGATAGTCTTTTTTATGTTTAGTGCATGCATGCATAGCAGTATGTAAGTGTAATACTTATAGGAATATTTAACTCTCACAGAGATTACAATACTTTCCCTTCATCTGTTTTGCTCCGCAGAAGGATGGAGCCATCTTAGTTCAGGCATCCTCCAGGGCCATCATCTGTTCCTGGACTGAGATACAGCTCCATGGAAGACACAATCATGTAAATATTCCTGCCTTGGCAGTTTTTATCTATGTTCACAAAGGTTTGGCTCAAGGACTGTTTTATAATGATAAGCACAGATTATAAAATTATACTGTTGTTTTGTGCTTGAGAAAGGAATGCTGTCTGAAGCTCTTGGAAACCCACACCTTGCAAATGTAAAATAACAATTATAGTTCTTTCTCTCTCATAAATTAGGGATTTATGGATATTTTAAAGTAGAACTATGGACAAACAACTAAAACATTTATTTAACACAAAGTTATTTAACAGTGTTCCATTTTCCCATCATATTCCAGCAAAAGCAACTGTAGATCTTGCTAGCAAAATAATTGCTGCTCCACTTCCTTTATTTGGATGACAACTCTGTACTACCAGCTTTCAATTCAGGACAGCAATGTCAACTTTGCATCTGCTATATGCATGTGCACTACAAGGGTGTATGGTGATGGCATGGGGGCATGGCTATCAGCATAGTCACTGCTGAATCACAAACTTCTAGATTGTTAATCACTGGCTAAGCATGTCTCAGCTCCACCCACAAACACCTCAAACACTAACAAACATCCACAAACACCTCCTATCGCGGTGATAAGTAACTAGTGCGGCACAATGGGCGCAATCGTCGTTTTCACACATAGGTTCACCAGACGCATGTTTGCGTGTGTATGTGAGGGCGGGGGACATTTTCCTTGTGTTTTGTTATATGTGACTTTCATTTTTTTTACACTTAACTTTATTGCTATCACATAGGAGGATAAGAAGCCCCCTATGTGATAGCCAATTTATGTGACAGGTCCTCTTTGTGGAGACATCAGGGGTCTCCAAGACCCCTGTCAGCTAGGGATCCCCAGGGAAGCCGATGAAGCAGCTTTTCCTCAACTTCTGTAGCCGGGAATGACAGCTGAATGCGGAAATTATGTAATATATCATATCAAGCAGAGGATCGGTACATATCAGTGATATGTACCGATCCTCTGTGCAGAGCAAACACTGGAGTGATCGTCTGATGAAGGGTGAAGAGTTTGGAGAAGGCAGGAGAAGTGAACAATCTAGGACAAAATAGCCGATTTGGAAAAATTCTCCAATTCAGCTCACTTTCCAGTTCAGCTATGTTGTCCTAGATTGTTCACTTCTGCTGCCTTCTCCAAACTCTTCACCCTTTTGTGAATAGACCCCATAGTACTATGTGTCCCCAGTTATGAATGAACAGGATGTGATTTACATCACTTCCTGTTCATTCATGAATTTCTCAATGGGGAGTAGCATTCAGTACAGAGGCTTCTCCCCATGCAGAAACTGGTGATTGGTGATAATAAATATTTTACTGTTTCTGAATGAATGGGAAGCCTCTGTACTGAGTGCTTCCCATTCATTGAGTGCTGAGGCTGCAAAAAAAGAAATTGAGGACTCTGTGTCCTCAATTTCTTTTTCTATTTCAAAAGGGAAATGTCAGGGGTCTGTCTAGACCACTAATATCTCTCCGAAGCCCCCCCCCCCAACAGGAAAGCAAACAAAAAATAAAACAAAAATAATTATTAAAAAATAAATATAAAATGTGTAAAAAAAATTAACTAATAAAAAAAGCATAACCCCCCCTCCCCCCCACCACACACATAGCATACACCATATTGTGGTGTACGCTATGCACAAGCGCTGCAGTGCGTTGTGTAGGCAAGTGTGTAGGTTTCTTAACAGTGTCTGGAGCCCAGTGGCTCCTTGCAGGTGATGGTTAGCAGGTATAAAGTACACAATAAATAAGCTGCCTGCATTTCTTGTGTTTCTTTCCTCTGGTCATACTATAAAAGGAAAAGCCTCTAGCTATTATACTTTGTTCAAAGCTGTAATAATTTCCTCAGAGTGGAGGTTAACAATATTTGTTTTAATTTAAATAGGAAATATTGATGGTATGAACATTTTTTTCCGATTGATACGCCTTTGGTTTTTAGGCAACTAATGCTATTTCTTTGAATCACTTTATGTATGACATTTTGAGGCTGGTTGTCACAGAGAATAATTTCTGGAGTTGTGTGCCTAGCAACCATTGACTTATGCAGCTAAGCCAGCAAATCTAAACACAGAGCCAAGTCTGAAATAAGCCAGATGGTCTGCCTTGGCTTTTATTAAACCAATTGAAAAAAACCAGAGCAAACATCCTGATAGTTATACCTTTGTCTGCTTCAAGCAGTTACATTTTATTTCACTACATACCTTTAAATAATGTGGACAATACCGTTAATATTACTCAGAACTGTCTTTTATATTGTGTACACTGTGCCAGAATGCTAGTATATCATTGTATTTCACTTATGTTTTGGCACCTTGTTAGTTCAGTTCCTTTATTTTGAAATGTTGTTTGTGGGCTTGTTTAAAAATGTATATTCTGTATATGAATGACAATTAAACAGACTATCTTTTAAGATTAAGTGTGTGGCTTTTTACCATTGTTAGTGGATGCTCCCTCAGTCTGTCTTTCCATATATAGACAAATAACTAATTGAAAACAACCCATGGGCACATATCTACCTGTCCTTGTTTCTGCTTGGACATGTCACAATGTTTTCCCTGTCTGTCAAATTTTGGATGTAACCCATATATATTAAAAGCTTTGGCCTCAGGAAATGAAATCATCTTTGTTAATTTTGTAAAACCTCAGTATGCACAGTTCATTTTCTCGAGTCCTTTTTATGACTAATTAAAAAGTTTATAGATGGCTTAATTCTCTGTGGATCCACTCTAACAAGCCAAATATATGTACGGTCATTTGCAACTGTTTGGTTCTATATGACAACTCTTAGTAAGAAATGCAATCATCAAATGTAATCATCAGTACTTAAAAAAAGGAAGTAAGGACACAAAGTCCTCCTCCATGATCCATAGGCAAAAGCTTGCTTCACCTTTACATGCAGTTTTACTCTTTCCATGCTCTCCTGAATCTCTGTCCCATATCAGTAAAAGGGTGGCTCCAGTTTTGCTGAAAAAGTTATAACACATATAAATGCCACAGAAGCCATTCTGGGATCAACGTTTACTAATTATAACCTTTCTATCACAATATGCAGCCAACTATGATATTCTAAAAATGGAAAAAATATTTTCATGTGGCTTCCTTTGTTAACATGTCTACCATGATGACAATGGGATGATTCTGTACAATGTTTGTGTACAGAACTCCTCCGTAAGTTTGATTCCCTGCTTATAATTCTATGCCTGCTTTCCCAGCAAATTTTCAGCTATATCTATACTGGGACTGATTTTTTTATTACAGGAGACAGGCCCTACCACTCAGCATTTAGAATGTAGGAGGTGACAGCATTAAATAAGATTAGCGTAAAATCCTTGCGTCAGAAACAACATCAGGTAAGACTCTCCAATTAAATTTGCTGAAAACCTAGCAATGTATAAAAATTACTGGATGAATCATTTTCTTAACATAAGTAGAGTTGCACTGTTAACAGACTTTTATTGCAATTAACAGTTGTGTGATGAGACAATCTATGCTGACCCTTAGGCTGCAGCGGGTTTGTTTTTTTACAACATGTATAAATATGTGTGTGTGTATTTTTATTCTTCAAATATAAGAAGTAAAACAGTTTGCAATAGTAAAGTTAAAAACAGTGTGAGATCCATTAGCCTTTCCGAAATATACAGATTTATAGGATTGCATCATGTGACATGACTGTCCAAGTGAACACTCAGAATCTGGTCTAATGCAAACCCCATAGTGAGCTATTGCTAGAAGAAAAGTTCAAAGAAACCTGTGTTTTAACCTTTTTTTTTCCACTAGAGATAAATTAATCATTAGAAGAACATAAAATCACAGTGGGTAATTAAAATAAACCTGTTTGAGGGTTGTTCTTCATGCCTTCTTGACAAAAACTTATAATCTAGGTCTAGGATCACATATTAGTTTAGGATCTTAATTAATAAGTATTGCATTTACTTTTTTTTCTATATATATATATATATATGATATTTGAATATGATGTTTCTGAGAATCATTGTCTTTTATCTTCATAAAGTATTGGCTTATCTACTGGGTTTATTTTGTTAAGGGCAAATAGAGTGTTCACTTAGCAAGGAAATTTCACTTTGCAAGGGAATTTTCCCTTGGTAAATTTGGTGAAATTTCACTTTGTAAAGAATACCAAATCATGTGCAAAGAAAATAAAGAAAATATTATTTTTGCTTGTACACAAGTGGTAAAAGTCAGCAGAGCTTCACCTCATTCACTAAACTAAGGTAAAACTTCCCCTGCAAAGGACAAATTGCCTTGCAATGGGAATGTCAATATGTGAGCCTATAACAAACTAAGAGAAAGTGAGCTTGCAGCAGAGTAAAAAAACAATAATTATACAGGAATCAAATCTAATTTTCTGAAAGGTAATCTGTACTAAAGAGCATAATAAATTCATATAGTACGTCTAAACATATTCACTTAACATTTTAAATGTTTCAATCATTTAGTTGCATTTACAATTTAGATTTTAGCAGCTGGAGTTTTGGTATCATGCAAATAGTGATGAGCGAATTGATTAGCAAATCAGGTGAATCTGTAAAGATTTTGATGTGCCTAAATATCTGTATGCAGATCTATAGAGAATCATTCAATTCATGAATAGGGATGACCAAATTGGCCTGGGTTCGGTTTGTGGGCTGTTCTTCAAAACCATAGTAAAGTACTAAATATGCAAACTTTCTTCCAAATCCCACCAGAACACTGTATAGTGTGGCACAGCTATATCCAATTCTGCATACCTGGCTTTATATTATAAGTACTTTCTGGAGTCTGGACATGTGCTCATCTATTTTCCCCACTAGGGGGATACAAGCCTTAGTTAGCAATGGCATGATAAATATTCATTTCATGTTCATGTTCTTCATAATATTAAGAAACTGACCTAAAATCATGATTTTGTATTGCTTTAGAAAAAATGTGACCTGTCCCTTTAAGAAAAAGTATCGGTGAGTACTTGAAAAAAGTATCGGTACTCGTACTCGGTCTTAAAAAAGTGTTATCGGAGCATCCCTACTTTTAATACAGTACAGTGTGGTAGTGCAAAAAAAGAAGAACATTCAAAAGCTATTAGTTAGCAATGGCATGATCTAAATATTCAGTTCATTTCATTATTCAGTGTCTTTTTGTTTTATATTATAAAATGAATCATATAAAAAAAATACATTGAATAATGAAATTAATATTTAGATCATGCTATTGCTAACTAAGGCTTGTATCCCCATAGTGGGGAAAATAGATGAGCACATGTTCAGACTCTAGAACACTGTATAGTGTGGCACAGCTATATTCAATTCTGTATAACTGGCTTTATATTATTATTAAATTTTTTCATAATATAAAGCCAGGTATGCAGAATTGGATATAGCTGTGCCACACTATACAGTGTTCTGGTCTAGAGTTTGGACATGTGCTCATCTATTTTCCCCACTAGGGGGATACGAGCCTTAGTTAGCAATATCTACATAGTTATTTCTTTATGTATTTTATTTTTTTAAATATTATATGTAGTTAAACAGCATTTTTGTGCCCAGCCCCCATGCAGTGCTGCAGTACTAACCTGCTGTGTCGTCTTCTCCGTCTGCTTCAGCCACTCCGTGTCACAGCCTAGTCATCTGCTCCATTCTGACCTCTTCTCCCGCTGATTGGCCGATTGGATGGATGACAGGCTTCCTCACCAGTCACTCCTGACATTGAAGACGCTATGGAGGGTCTGTGTGCGGCGGTTTCGGGTCCTTGAAGATGGCGGACGCGGCACAGGTACTCGTTTTTTGTACCGGAGTATTTGCACGAGTACTCATGCAAATACTCGGTATCGCCGCCGATACCGATGCTTGTATCAGGAGCATTCCTAATTAAAAGTTTAATGAAATGTCAAAATGGACTCCACCAAAACACTAAAACCACAACTCTACCCAAAAACTAAATCTACAACTCCAAATTCCAGAGACGAGGCAGTTTTTATTGTGATATGAAATTTAGAGTGCTATATTTCAATGACAATAGCCACACATACAGTTTAGTGGCTGGAGTGTATATATCAGGGGTAGTATATTAAAACTCAAGTAGGTCCGGTGACCAAAATGTTTTTCCCAGTCAGGGTCAAAATCGTGGTCCAGGCAGAACAGTAACGCAGTCCATGTCTAGATTGCAGTTCTCTATTTAGGCTGTATTCACACCAGCAGCTGCATTGCAAAGCACAGCTGCTGGTGTGTTTTCCAAGACACAGTGCTGATGCATCGATCAAATTGTTTGTTAGAACAAGTGACATTTCATTAAGTTGTATAGGCAAAACATGGTACAATGCGGTTGTTCCACATCGTGGCTGGCCTCATTGAAAAAAAGTACAGCATCCATCAGAGTGCCCCTTACATTAGTGCTCCCCATCCAAGTGCCCCCTTACATCAGTTCTTCCAATCAGAGTGCCCCCTTAGATTAGGTGTCCCCATCAGAGTGTTCCCTTAGATTAGTTGTCCCCATCAGAGTGCCCCCTTAGATTAAGTGTCCCCATCAGAGTGCCCCCTTAGTAAAGGTGTTCCCATCAAAGTGCCCCCTTACATTGGGTGTCCTCATCAGAGTGCCCCCTTAGTAAATGTGTTCCCATCAGAGTGTCCCCTTAGATTAGGTGTCCCCATCAGAGTACTCCCTTACATTAAATTTCCCCATCAGAGTGCCCCCTTACATTAGTTGACACAGTCAGCATGTCCCCTAACATTAGGTGTTCTTATCAGAGTGCCCCCTTACATTAGTTGCCGCCATCAGAGTGGCCCCTTACATTAGGTGTTCCCATCAGTGTGCCCCTTTAGATTAGGTGTCCCCATCAGAGTGCCCCCTTAGATTAGGTGTCCCCATCAGAGTGCCCCCTTTCTTTAGATGTTCCCATCAGAGTGCCCCCTTACATTAGATGTTCCAATCAGAGTGCCCCTTACATTAGTTGCCACAATCAGCATGCCCCCTAACATTAGGTGCCCCTATCAGAGTGCCCCCTTACATTAGTTGCTGCCATCAGAGTGGCCTTTTACATTAGATGCCCCCATCAAAGTGCCCCATTATTTTTGTATTAAGTGTAAGGGGGCACTCCAATGGTAGCAACTAATGTAAGAGACACTCTGATGGGGGCAGCTAATGTAAGTAGGGATACCGATACTAGTACTTGTACTAGTGAAAATGCTCAGATTCTTAAGGCCGATACCAGCCCTTTAAATTTATAACAGTAGCGGTTGCTGAGTTCCTGCGATTGTTGGGACTTTTGCAGCTTGCTGGGGACCTGCAGAAAGCTATCCATGACAGTGCCTGTCCGCTTCTATACTTCCTGCTCCCCCTTCCCAGCGCAGGTACAGCCATGGACAGCCCCCTGGCGGAACTACGGGCGGTTTAGCCGGAGCGGACGCCCAAGGGCTAGAAGCTGGGGGGTTTTGCCACCCATTGACAGGGGAGGACTGTGCTGGGAGAAGGATGGAGGTCGGGGGGCCCAGCAGGGGAGATGGTCGTCGGATGGAGAAGAGGCTGCGTACCAGCTTCGCCAGTCTGGAAGTGGAGGAGGCCGGGTCCCAGCATCGCTGGTCCGGACAAGGATTTCGCCCGGGTGAGATCGACAAGCAGCCTGGTGAGAGGAATTCTGCTTTGGGGACATGTATTCCCAGAATACATGTCTCCACAGCAGAACACATGTCCCTAAGGCAGAACACTTTTCTGCCTTAGGGACATGTGTTTTGCTGTGGGTACATGTATCCTGCTTTGGGGACATGTATTCTCAAAATACATGTCCTCAAAGCAGAATACTATTCTGCCTTAGGGGCATGTTTTCTGCTGTAGGGACATGTGTTCGGCTTTGGGGACATCCGTATTTATCCCTGGTGAGAAACTGCTCTAAAATCATCAGTCTGTGCTGTTTTAGAAAAAATGTCACATGTCCCTTTAAGAAAAAGTATCAGTAATTGGTGTCAGCAAGTACCTGAGGACAAGTACTTGTACTTAAAAAAAAGTGGCATCTGGACATCCCTAATTGTAGGACATCACTAAATTGTAGGACATCCCTAAATGTAAGGGTAATTCGAGGACATCCCATCGCACTCCTGACTGGATATAACCCAAGATAATGGGTGGGTGCTGAGATGACAGCAGATGCCTCTGCAAATCAGTATCACGTAGTAGAAAAGACACTCGCACTCCAATGAGAATTTCAGGCAAAGTTCTATATTGACAAAATAATTGTCACATCATATAGCTATACAATTTAACAATTCTTTTGTTAATAAAGAACATTGACTGAAATTCACATTAGAGTGCAAGCGACTTTTCTACTAGCTAATGGGTGCAGCTAATGTAAGGCGGCACTCCGGTGAGGACAACTAATAATTAATTGTTCCCATCAGAGTGCCCCTTACACTGGTTGTCCCTAAAGTGTCCACTTACACTGGTTGTCCCTAGAGTGTCCTTTTAAAATGCTGCTGTTACATTAATTTGCCAAGGAGGACCTGGTGGAAAGATGGACAGGAGAAGGGAGGACACTGGTGGAGTTGTACATGGAGCTCAGCCAGGACATGTCCTCAATTTCCTGCATTCACAGCTCTACAAGTCCCCAGAAATGAGACCCAATTTTAAACCTCCTGCTGCTCTTGCCTGTCCGGTAACAATAATCTCCAGCTGAACTCCGGTGGAAATGGGAGGTGGGGCGGGAGGAGTCAGGGGGTGGGGTGAGGGGGGTGCAACCAATAGGCAGAGACAGGCTTCGGGCTGCAGGGGAGGATGGAAGACAATACTCTTCCATCCTCACTCAATGCTGGGCAGAGAATGTAATTGGTTGCTAGGAACACTGCGGTCCTAGCAGCCAATGACTGAGGAGGAAAGAGGACCTGCAGTGGGTTACGGCTGACTGTGGATGTGCCGGCCTGCTGGGCCGGTGCATCCAATGTCAGACAGCATAATCTATTTGGCGATCATGGTCCGGATAGAACCATTGATTGGTCAATTTAGAGGCCCCTGGTATATAAGCAGCGTTATTGGGCTGCAGTGTAAGAGAGAGAGATAGGCAGTTTTTTTATCATGAAATTAAAGTTATAGAATTATATTAGATACAACAGCCAGAAATACAGTGCACACTTGCTGCATAATATGTAAGCATAGATCTGCAATTAAAAAGGGAGGAATGAGGCAATTTTTTTGTGAAATAAAATTTAGAATTATTTCTGAGACAAAAGCAAGAAATATTGTACAGGCACCCTGCACACTATGTTAATATTTTTACTAGTAATAAGTATGGACTATCTATGTCTGAGACTTTTCATGTGCCACAACGATTTGCAATTCAGATGTAACTTTGTAGTTAAAATATTTTATTTGTACAACTGTTATTTACAACTGTAGCTAAAATTCTTAACCCTTGCAGTGGGGCTACTACCCTACTGCAAGGGTTAAATGCTGGTTTGTGTCTCAGTTTAAAAAAAAAGTTATACTCACCAGATCCATGAAAATAGCCAGCTCTTTTACCTTTCCCTTGAACATCTTCCACCCTCTTCTGCAGCAGTCTAAGGATCCTAGAGTCATTATGTTCTATACACAGAAGTCTCAGCCCAAATCCAGCTCCAGCAGAGGATAGGAGGGAACTTACAGAGGGGTGTATATATCCATAACTAATGAGGTACCACTTGGATCTTAAAGATGATCTAAAACATGTTTATGGTACAAATGTAAATATTGATGTTCCTTGCCCTCCTAGTTATAATAGTCACTTAAAGAGGAGAGACTGTGAGTCACTAATCTAAATTCTCTTAAACATCTAAGGTGTTCCTGTGATTAATGCAGTCCTCTGATGGACAACAATGCCTATGAAAAGGTTTTAAAAGGATAGTGATAAAGTGCCAAGTGGATTTCTTTAATTCTATAGCTTGCAAATCTGTTTATAAAGAAGCTTTACATCAACATATTAAGAATTGTCGATCAAACAAGCACAGTCCTGGGTGTCTATTGAGCAATAAAAAGGATCTAAAAAGAAAATTAGTTTAACCTGTTAATAATGTATTGAAACTTGCTAAGCCCATTTAAAAAGGGACAAAAAGTATCGCTAACAACAAATGCTTTGCCTGGTGTGCCAGAAACTGTCAGAGTATTTCTGACTTAAAGTGACATTAAACCCTCAAATGTTCTTAAATAAAGCAATGATGCAATGTATGTCGTACTGTAATTCATGGTTGTTTACTTGCTCTGTGCTGCTCTCTTTCTTTTAAATCTTCATATTTCCAAACGCTGGGGGGAACATTTGTTTTGTAGCTGACTTCATCCTCTCTGTGCGTTACATGGTGTCTGTGTGCCCTCCCGTGCCAGGACTACAGGATGACGTCCTCCCGACATCCAGCCCTGCATACTTTCGATTGGCAGCACCCGCTGTATGCTGGTGCTGTTATTTTGCTTTGTTAGGCTGTGTTTGGCTCTGATTGTTTATCCCATTCAGAATGTATTTTTTTTTCAAACTTTACTGCTTATGTTTCTGCATAAATAGCTGCACGCAGTACAGCCACTGCGCATGCACAGCAACACCAAGACAGTACATTCCATATGTTGGTGGAGGGCCTGGATGGCCTTCTGGGTGAAAAAATGGTGGCTGGGTCCCTGCCACTGT
>NW_017307532.1:10449-39336 GCF_000935625.1 Nanorana parkeri | reverse complement strand
TCAAACCCCTTGACAGACTTCCATCCCTCTCACTTGAGGTCACAGATGCTGCATCAGATGCAGATGGAGAAACTTGGGGATAGGGAAGAGGCGGAAAGGGATGAGCAAGGGGGAGGGCAGTACTTTTACTGCTGAGGTTTGTGGTGAATAATCATGTGTCTCTTCATGCATGTACATTGTAGTAACCAAATGCCTAGTATACATAACATGTTTGATACTCTGCAGGCTGAGACTGTAACCCACTAAAATCTTGTCAACAGCAGATGTGTTTAAAAAAGGCCAAGACTATTGTGCTATGTGGAACAGTGCAAAGGATGGCCGCGGCCTGCACATGTAGGGCTGTACCATCCGGTGGAATAGGATGACTTCTCCACTCCTCTGCAAGCTTCCCCTGCCCCTGGAAGAAATTTGCTATTGCTCAGCCTCTCTCTCACTTTCCTCTTCAACAATCTCTGGTACCCAGATACATTCTCCCACCACGTTACCCCAAGCGCTGACTCTAGCCCACTTGGCAGTACGTTGCAGCTGCATCTCCCTGTTTGTTGTCCCCTCCCACTATGTTCCTGGCGCAAATAAAACACCAAAAATTACCTGCAGGAAGGGGCCCAGCAGCTAAACAGCAACTGAAGTTGTTGCTGACACACACAAAAGGGTAGTTCTAACAGTCCTAAAAAGGACTACACTGTGAACACAGAGGTGGTACAAAATAGTATGGACCTCTAACACAGTTCACAGTTATGTATCACAAACACAGTACAGTAAACATTGGGGTGATAGACTATGTAACCCACAACCCTAAAATTCACAGCAATAAGGTGGCACAATACAGAAGTTTAGTATAGCACAGGTTAGCAGTATCACTGTATAACAACAACTATATCTCTGCAAAAAACACTGTCAGCTATCCCACTCTACACCCTATTATTGGCTCTTACTCACCACACAGACCACAATTCAGTGGCCAACAAGTGCCATCACTCCAGTTAATAAAATGCCTTCATGTTTTGCCACAATATTTGACATTGTCAGAGGATTAAGTGCATTTTGTGCTGTGCAAATCTTTTTTTTTTGTTGAGATCTAAATAGAGATAAGTGGAAACATTTGATAATAGGAGGCAAATAGAGGAAATTACAGATCAGATATTGAAAATATGCAGTGAGGCAGGAAGAAAATGGCATCAGAACAGTACTGGCAACAGATGGATGTTCTACAAAATGGAAAAAAAATAGTATTCATTATATTTGAATTTGTTACTAAAACAAAAAAGTGTGTTTACCATGAGGTGGTACGTGCACAGTAATGATAATATGGGGGTTATTCACAAAAGAGTGAAGAGTTTGTGGAAGGCCGGAATAGTGATCAATCTAGGCCAAAATAGCTGATTTGGGAAAATTCTCCAATTCAGCTATGTTGTCCTAGATTGTTCACTTCTCCTGCCTATTCCAAATTCTTCACACTTTTGTGAATAACCCCTATGTGTCAACTGTCATTAAAAGCACAGGGTATTTCTCTGGTTAGTTTTGGGTAAGTGCATGTTGTAAAAGAGTTTTTCTGTACACAATTTATTTTGTTGTAACTTTAGCACAATACCCCTGATATCGGAAAGAGTTTGGTCAATATTATTGCCTGTTTTTTTGAGATTCTAATAGTACAAACACTGCAAATTTTCTATAAACATCTTAATTGAGATATATATATATATATACACACACACATACACAAACTGTATATATTGAAACCTGTATATCTATAGGCAAAACATAGAAAACCTGACATTTCAGTAACAGAATTAAAGATTAGCTAATTTTTCATTCTTCCATGCTGTGAAACATTCAGAATCGGAGCTTCTGAGCCTCTGAAGTCACTCTCTCTATAGGAAACATGTAATGAAGTAAACAGATTCACTGCATGCCATACCTTGCATGCCATTTTCTCAGATATGTTCTGTACTAGATTAGCAATACATTATACCATAGAAAGTGGCAGCTGCAAAACAGTTAGTCACGGATATAGAAAGGGCACTTATACCTCTAGAGTTTTGCTAGTTAAAGTAAATTGAATACTTTCTACCCTCGTGTATGAAACCAAGCCATAGTTACAGAAAACTGTATGAGAGGTGCATAGAGGTGAAATTTTAGAACACAAGTGAAAAAAAAACATCTTCTAGTTAATATTCACGAACGTTACTTATTCTGTACCATACCAGTTTCTTCAAGCAAGGCCCTGCTGCCGTGGCAGCCTGTTTTAATCATTAATGTTTTATGTATTTGATATGTTCCCCTGTTTTCCCCTCCTGTTTGCTGTTGGTTTAGCCCCAAGTTTGACACTCTCAGTCTCTATAGCTAGTTTAATTTTTACCCTTGCAATGAAAGGGGACTATAAAAGAGTAAGGAACTTTTATGAAAGAAAAGTGGTTTAACCTGCAAGAAATACCCAGGTACACAGTACATCCTTTGTAATGCCAGCCTGGAATAAACTACATTGGATTTCACTTCTGAGTCTTCTTGGAGAGTTGACACTGCCTGTGGATCTTGTCTGATCAGTAAGGTCTCGTTCACACCTAGGCGTATTGCATATGCGCGTCTGTCGCGCGTTTTTTTTACAGCGATTCGCTACTTTGCTGTATCCCAATGGAAATGCGCAACAAAACGGCCCAAAGTAGTACATGTACCTTTTCAGGCGTGGGCAGTTTTGTAGCGCGTTAGGGACGGGCGGAAATATGCAAGGTGGGAACGAGACCATTGAATACAATGGGATTTATATTTTTGAGCGTTTTGTAGAGCGTTTTGTAGAGCGTTCGTCGAGCGTAGAACGCGCTACAAAACGCTCAGGTGTGAACGAGGGCTAAGTTGCCCCCCTGTACATACTGACTGGCATCATGTCTTACTGTGTATAGTTTTCTTAAGCAAATAATTTTTGTAAATGTATTAAAGTTTCTTATTTGGAGATCCTGCCATTAACAGCACTGCCTAGGCTGACAAAGCTAAACCACTGCCTCACAATCAGCAGCAGCGCTGTCAATCTGTTGTTTGCACTAATTTAGTTGGGCATTGGGCTGCCTATCAGGTCTGCTGCAGGAGCACACACAACAGGCTAAATGCAAGACAGTGCCTTAGCCTGCAGCAGGAACAGCTACTGTTTACTGTAAACAGTGTGCCATGATGCAAAATATACAGAAAATAGAATATGAGTTTGCATACATTTAAATGTAACTCTGTGGCCAGCTTTAGACCAGGGCATACTTTAAATACTCATGATCAACCAGGAGGATACTCTAAAATGAGTCAATGGCATCAAGGCAGTTGTATATTATAATATTTTACCTGACAAAAGAAAGGCAACAAAAAAATATTTATACCACACTTTTGTACAATTTTTTGCTGTGTATGTAAAAATGAAATACAGATTTTTATGCAATTATGCAGTGGTTTGCGCCTCTTTAAATCCCATGTTCTATATTTTATGAAACAAAAAAATATTAAAATCACTTAAAGCAAAACTGAAGTTAGTTGTAAAGAAAAGTGCAGACAGGTAGGATTTTTATGACAGAAAAGCATGCATATGTCTCTTCTGTCAGAAATGCTGCTCCCTGAACTGCACATGCGTGAGAGTTACGATATTCTGGCTTGGCCAATTAAGGCTGCCAAAGGCTCCATACCCCGGAAAAGACCAGGCAAAGATGAAAGCGCCAACAATGAAACTGGACCTCGGCCATCACATCATTGGATAAGAACACACTTTACACTTTACAAGGTAACCATGCCTTAATGTGCAATTATACTGAGCATACTTGCATAATATGGCAAAAGCTCCTGGGGGCCCCAACATCCCTAAGCAGTTTAGTTCCTTTTAAAAAACAGAGAAGCAACAATTCATCTCTCCACATAAATATGTGAAATTAATAATCTATCATATAAATGTATTACACATACCCTGGCACATTCCAGTGGGGGAATAAATGTATTTCACCTGGTGACTTACATTCAGATATGATATGTCTAGTGTAGATCAAAAAGTGACTCAGTGCTTTAAATAAATACAAAAATAACCTTGTCAGTTTATACAAGTACACTATTGGTCACAGTTGCATATACATTTTATTTGTGTATCACACCCCTGCTGGCAGTTGAAAAACTACATTACACTGCTTCTTTTCTGAACTTTGAGGATGAGTTAGCCCACAGTGCCTGCAGCTACAGAGGTCAGTGAGTGGCTTGTGAGAGGGCTTGTTTTACAGTAAATCCCATTTATGGCATAAATGCAAGAACATTGTTATTCATACTGATCTAGAGTGTTAGAACTTTTATCATAGGTCTTTTGTGCTGACCTTCACTTTTGCAGCCAAGTTGGGATAACACCTACTTCATGGTTGTTCCGCGTACCCATTCACATAGCATAACATCAATAAAATATTTTAAAATTGCTGCTTACATTTTAAGTGCTTTTAACTTGCTTCAAAATCCTACCTAGCTTACCCCCTTAAAAATCCTACCTAGCTTACCCCCTTTGTAATGTTAAGTAAGGGGCTGTGGGAAGCTATGTTTACTCTAAATAACCCTGTCTGTACTGTGTTTGCAGATTTCATTATCAGTTGTAAGTTAGATTTGAACACTGTCTGTCCTAACAAATGCTTAAAGGGCTATTCACAAAAGGATGAAGAGTTTGGAGAAGGCAGGGGAAGTAAACAATCTAGGACAAAATAGCTGATTTGGAAAAAAAAAAAAATTCCGCATACTTTCCAGTTCAGCTATGTTGTCATAGAATGTTCACTTCTCACTTCACTGCTCAGAGTAACCTGCAATCTGCACAAACACCTTTACTAAAGAAACATCTAAAAAGTGAGAAATATATTTGTAAAAATTATTTTGTTAGGTATTTCATGTGAATGGGAACACATAACAAACATACTGTATAGTGGGGTTTCCTCAAATTTGACTGAAAAAGTGGAAATACACTTTAAAGCCTTGGTACTGCTCTAGAAAACCCTCCATTCATTTAATTTTAGTTTGTTTTCCTTTTACATACTAAGAAAATTAATAATATTAATACATACATACTGAAATATGCCACCAGAACCACACATATTAAGACAAATTCTACAAATAGGAATGATATTGGCATGAACCAACAAAACATGGAGATTGCACATGTCATTAACCCCTTCACGACCAGCGACGTACTGTGTACGCCGCTGGCATCGAGGCTTTTTAAACAGACTCCCGGCGGCAAAACTCTGTTTAAATTTGTAAAGCCGACTGTCGGCTTTACAGTAGAAGTGATTCTGGCGGCTCAGCTGCCGCCAGATCGCTTCTACAGGCCGGTAAAGGGGTTGCTGTTTCCGTCCGACACCCCTGCCGTGTTTCCCAGGCTCCGTTGCACCTCCTACGGACCCGGGACCAGCTTCTTTGGTGTCGGTGGGAACCCGGGGAGGAGATGGACGAACCTCCGGTCGTCGATACCCTCCCAGTTCTATGGGACCAGGAGCAATGCAGATTGCATCACTTCCGGTCCATTAGCTTTAAAGTATAGTAAAAAAAACAACAGTTTTTAGAAGTAACATTAAATTAATGTAAAAATAATGTACATTTTTTAAAGTCCCCCGCCCCCTGCGAGCATGCGCGTCTTCACGTAAACACGCGTCTGGTGGGCCTACATATGAAAACGACGAACACGCTACACATGTTGGGTATCGCCGCGCACGCCAGAGTGGGAGCAATAATTCTAGGGCCAGTATTTACATGTATCTCTAAATTGATGACCTGTGGGGGCTTTTAAAGCGTCGTCTATGGACTTTTTAGGGTACTGAATTTTGTCGCTGTTTCATGGATATATATTTGATGATAGTTTACATTATATTTGCAGCTACTTTACATTGCCAGATATAACATAATTATGAGACATATACTAGCATGAAATAAGGGCATGCAAAGCACAATAAGAATACCCACTGATACCTCTAATTATGGGAAAATATAAGTAGCTACCAAACAGTCAAAGAGACCAGATGACTAACGATGGGGTTGTCTTACAATTTTAATTATAACAATGTTTTACACTGCCTTACAGTATAGCACACAGTCATACAGTATAAATCCTGGCCTGAGAGTTGTTTATTTTCATAGCCCAAGGATAGATCATGAAGCTACTCTCTGTATGCAATTATAGCTAATGTGGAGAGCACAACTGAGCTGTGTTATAGCCTAGAGCAACACAATTAAATAGCTTCCTAATGAGAGAAATTAATTTCTAAAAAGTAAACATAGCAGCCAAAAATAAAATAATTAATAAGAGTTGTAGGATGCGCAGCCAACCAGATCATGTACATTATAAGAAAAATCCAGAAAGCAAAGTTACATAGTATATATTTTAAAGTAGACCTACATTTTCAAATAACTACACTTTTCTTACATACCGCCTACTGCCCTAATATGCAAAATGTTTTCATATACTTACCTAACATAGCAAAAGTCTTAGAGCACAAAGGGCCAACAAGCAGGAGTGTGATAATGTCCATGTGAAATCCCTTCCGAAAAGCTGTAAGAATCCTGGAGCAGATGAAAGCGAGTAAGAAAAAACCCCATGTTACACTTTAGGGTAGTGGAGAGTACATAAAAAAATGTAGGTTATTGAGAATTCTGGTCTACTTCAAATATTGTTAGAATAATTCCTCTAATAAGCTTGTCCATTGGGTGATCAGCCACCTGTTTGTTGATCACTCACCATCTGCCATTGCTGCAGCCTCTGAAGCTAGGTGTCCTGTTGCATCCAGTGTTTCCACATCCTGCTGTCCTAGGTAGAGCATATAATTTACCTATTGTTGCTCCCTTCTTGCCCCCTGTCCAGTGAACTAGTCCTTATTCTCAACAATGCAAATTAAATTAAAATTAAATAAGTCAAAGTTCCTAGCAGCATCTGAGCACCAGACCATACACACATAACAGGTTGCTGATAATGGTGAACTGCACTGCAGTTGTCATTTGCACTTAACAGATGCCTAATTTGTACAAGTATACTTAAAGGTGTATTTATCACTTTAGTACAACTAGTAAGTGTTTGTTGAATATAAATAGGAATTCACTTATAGGTTCCTCTTGATTCCTGGAATTGTTCCTAATTTGTGCCACCGCCGTGTGTAGTGTGCTCTTTACCATGAGTGCTTACAAAAGTTTCCTTGCGATTTAGGTAACTATTGCTATCTTTACATTTAGTTTTAGATAAACAACATAGACCATGCTGTCCAATGTTTGATTTGAGTACATAAATTAGAAAAACTACATATATTAGATACAAATGTAATTTTTTGTATATGTTACTGTGCATGCTTTCCAGCTATTATGAAGGGCAATTAAATGAAAATTAGATAGATTCAATATTTTCTGAGGCAGTGATCTTGGAAAAGTAACTGAAATTGACCCTTCATCCTCAACAATACAGGCGGTGACCCAGCATGTGACTCAAATGACATAGCTACTTTAGTTAAAGGAAAACTGATACTCTGCTGAAATAAATGCATGGGCTGTCATTGCTGCCCTTATTTTAGGAATAATGTTCATTGTCTGTGTCTGGCTTTAGAGCCACTAATCCGTAACAAGGATGCAGATAAGAAAGTCAGACTAAATTCAGAACTCCTTATTTATATACTTGTCCCAGGTCGTTGCCTCAGAACATATTGAAGCCATTGGATCAGCCAGGCAACTAATATTTTCAAAAATAGGAGGTCAACAATGGTAACCTCTGTTATACTCTTGCAGTGTAGGATTCCTTTAATAAGGGCATGACTGCAGGCTTTGGATCTTGTGTATAGCGGTATCCTGTACAACCCCTATTGAAAGGAAAACATTGATTTTATATTGAAATATTTAACAGTTTTCATTGGACAGAGACCTTGTTTTTATAACATTGACAAATAGCATTAAAAGAAATATGACATGGTCCTGCAGAGAGGGCTAATGGGTTTGAAGCTTTGTGATTATCTATAGTATTATGCAATTTGTTTTCTGTATTAACATTTACACACTTCCAATCAATATTCAATTCACTTTTAGAAGAAGAAAAACAATTACAGCTAAAGAAAGGAAAACATAATATAGCAATATAGCAATACAACTATAACATACAGAACATATAGTGACTCATACTACAAAACAATCACATTTGTGTCAGCTGTTTTGGAGTAATATTATATACTGCCATCTGTTTCAGAATCACTTATAAGCTGTACATTAGAATATATATCCATTGTCCAGTGATCGACTCCCAGAGGTGCCTTATTTTTCCCATTGCTCACATGAGATAAAGAGCTTAAAAAAATACGATGGTACAAACACCTTGTAAGTGGGGATCTCAGAGCCAGCAAATATTCAATCCATGATGGTTTCTGTAAATTTGACCCACATTTTCTCTATATCAGCAAATATCTGAGAAATGGCAAATAACCAAAATGGATTTATATTTTGCTTTAAGGATGCTGATCATTTTCTTTCATGCAAATTTTTTTAAGACCACAAAAGCAACAGTACAGAATAAGGAAAGAGGATGCTGATCATTTTTAGTGAGATTCTGAACAAGGCTGAAGGGATGGCAGCAGAACACCTATATGACAAACAGGGTCAATCATGTTTTCTAGAGACATTCACAAAGTAAATCATACAGAGGGACTGAGAGAGCAACAAGCTAAATCAGGACTCCGGTTTACAAAGAAAAGGTCTAAAATATTTCAAGAAGAGATAACAAAATTATAACAAGATAGAGCAACAACTCAGGAATCAGAACTTCAGTTCACAGAAAAAAATCATAACCGTTTCAGGGGAGTTCACAAACTGAGTCACAAAACAGGATTCCAATGCACAGGGAAAAAGACCAAAACCTCTTAAGAAAAGCTAACAAAAAGAATCATCTCAAAAAAGCAACTAGACTCCACAACCAAAATAAACTATACCTTTCCAGTTGAGTTCTGGAAAGCCCTATGATTCACATTTGTAAAGTAACATAAAAAGCAGCAGAACTGCTGCCGGAGAGTCCTTGCCTCTCCAGACTTTGGTGTTCAGTGTTCAGTAACTCCAGAAACATTGCTGTTTAGTGGTATAGTACTGCAAAATTGAGCCTCAGTAAGATCTGTGGCTACCCCCAAATCTTCCATGATTTAAATTGTATTTCCGTCATGTAGCCAAAAATAATTAAGAGAGGAGTGGTATTTTTCCAGCAGAGTGGTATGCAGGCTTTTGTGACATTGAGTAAGTGTACAAGGAGCAATTTCTTCAATGCTTTATTGATTGGTGTGAGGTGGAGAAGAAAGGCAACCAGTTAATTCCCCAATTAGATATTGGTTAAATTAAATTATATTTCCTTTATCTTAAACCAAAAGCCTTGTAGAACTGGGCAGTATTACAATATATGTAACATGAGTGGCAACTAACCAAATAAAAGGATCGCATAGAGATGAGAGGTAAACATAAGCTTATGTGGAATAAATCCACTACTTGTAACCATCTGCCAAGGCTTGTGTTATATCTAGAAGCTGTCCACAAATGGTTGGTGTCCTTAAGGCGAATCTGTCCTCAGACGTAACCATAGAAAGAAAATAATTTTCTCTAATGGTCCAGATCATATAAGTAAAAGGGGCTTTGTAAAATATCAAGTCATTCTAAATAGCTTGCAAGAAAAACAAATATTTTACAAATGTCAGTACCTGGAATAAGACTACTTAATCTCCTAATTAGGTAAAAACCATCCATTCATCTAGTGAGTTTTCTTTAGAGAAGGGGATTGTTTACACTATAAATGGAGATCAAGAAGTGTTACTCCTAGCACTGTAATTTAAATAATATAATTTAAGGACTGTAAGCTGTGAATAACTTAGGGCTTTTCCACTATATTGTTTTGCACATTAATGTTTGATTTGCACTTTATGCACTTCTAGTGCTGACATTTCTTTTTACAAATTCTATTTAATAACTAGCCCCCAGCCCCTCAATAGAACACCAGGTTAAAGTGAAAAAGAAAAAAAAATGAGAAGAGAAAAAAAAGACATCTTACAACCTGGCTTCTTGCTCCTTCCTGTAGATGCTGGTGATATCATTAGGCATTCTTCCACGATCCATATGAAAATTAAAAAATATTATTGGGGAATGGTTGAAAGGGGTCTGAATGATGGAGGGGTATATATGGTATATTGATTTTGGGTTATATTTGTACTGTAAGCATGCAAAACTTCAACAAAAACGACTAAATTACAAATATATATTAAAAATAATTTCTCAACTAGTATGATTAAAAAGCTCTATAACGGTGTCTATTTAAACACACATATATATTTTCTGTATGTAAGTGTAGCACCCCCCTGATCCTAGAGGCAGGGACGGCTGACATTTCACTCTCAGGGATGGAACCTTAGCCAGATTGTGGGATGAGATCACATTCTAAGTCATTTTAAGTGCTTCAGTCAAGAAATCAGCCATTTTAAGTGCTTTTCCAATGCTTAATTGTAGACCAGCCAAAACTGGGAGAGAGGGTACAGGGCTACTGACATCCATGGTCAAAAATAGACTCCAGACTCACCAATCCCTTCCAGCTTCCACAGTGCAGAAATGCTTAAGTCGAGCAGAGGATGACACTGTGTAATAGAACCACAACTGGATAGAGGATGTACTTGAGATCTTCCCTGGGACAGACATAAGACTTCTTCCTGAGGTACATGCCACTCTGGCCTTTCTGGCACCTCCAGCAGATAAAGGGCTCCTCTGGTTCTCCATCCCAGACTGTTCCAGACCCTGCCTCGTCCACATCTGGCCTCCTACAGGCTTAAGTCCTAGTCAGCTTCGCCAACTGTGTACATCCTACCCCCAGGCTAGGCCCGGGGGAGGACTGCCCTGAGCACATGGCAATCCCTGAGTATTTATGCACTCCCCCAGCATGCACTACTGGCCATGAAACGCCTAGTGATTGGCTGAAGACATAAACACCCCCAATGTTCTCCCATTGGCTGACCCACTCTGTGGCAGAGTCACACCCAACCACAGGTAGGCACAGACAATAGCAGAAGCCCTAGGAATGGCCAAATGATCACAGACTACAAATAAGCCAGACTGATTACAGTTCTAGCAACTCTAAATTTAAAGAGCCACTCCTCTTTGAGTGAAGGGGCTACATTTGCATTGACTGACCAAGAATATGCTGACTAAATATAATAGAAATCTCATACAGTAACTGTCTACTACATTACCTATAAAGGGTAGATAATAGAATAACCTATCCTTATGCTTCCTGGCTTGTGGTATAAACAAACAGAAAATCATTCAAATTTATATTAGTTGGCATTGACCTTCTTCTCTGCAAACCCCTGTCTGTGGTATTAACCTAAGTAATACAGTAGAAAAATAAACTGAGCCATACTAAAGATGTTTTCTTTTAATTTGCATTAATTATTATAAAACTATATTTACACTGATCAGTATAAACGGAACTAAATTAAAAACTAATCAAATCCAATTTCAGAATCTGAATTTTAAAACTATATTTCAAATCTAGTACCAACAAAACACAGACATGCTATCATGAGCAGTCAATGTATTCTGCAAATGTGTTTGCTATATAAATTGATTAAATAAATGAACAGATTAAAATACATCTCATAACTTCAGATTAACATCGTAGAAAACTTTTGCTGCTATTGTTAAACTCATTTTGAAAATGTTAGTTGCTACAGGGACTTACAGTTGCTTTGACCTCTCCTCCGGTTGATGGTGGGGGAGCAGCGAGGTTGCCTGCACATCCAGCCAGCTCCAGGTGCTCTCTCTCCTGCGCAATACCGGTCCTGATTCCAAAAAGGTTGTGTACCACTGCTATAGAGGACTACAACTCCCAGCAATACTTTATACCGGCAATGGAGAATGGCTTTGGAGGACTGCAACTCCCATCAATATTTTATACAGCGTTTGCAATTCTGCATTGCCGTATAAAGTTCTGCTGGACGTTGTAGTCCTCTATAGCTGATGCCAATCTGCACTGCTGCAATGCTGAATGGCACCAGCTATAGAGGGCTACAACTTCCAGCAATACTTTATACATAAATGCAGAACAATTCCATCAGTTACAGCCCGGGAGAGTTTTTTTTTTCTTGTTTTTTTTCAGCAGCAGAGCCGCCGGACAATAGGGAACTATTGGGCGGAGCTAGCTGTCACTGCTAGCTCCGCACAATCCTTTTCTATTTACTTTTTTTTACTTTTTTCACTCTTTTTCTGTTCTGCTCGGTCCCTTTGAGGGACCGAGCAGAACAGCCGAGCCGAATGCCGCTCAGCGGCATTCGGCTATTCACTCACTGCTGTTCGGCATCTTTAAGAATAGCCCGAACAGCAGTGAGAAGCCTGCCGGAGGTTCGGCTCAGCCGATCCAGATGTTGGATCGGCTGAGTCGAACTCCTTCTGCACTTTGGGTCGGCCAAACATGCTGGGCATGTTCGGCCGACCCGAAGCCACGCAAAGCAAGCCGATGTACGGCTGATTTCAGCCGATGTACGGCTGAAATCAGCCGTACTAGCCTGAAGTGAATAGCCGAACAGTGTTCGGCTCACTTCACTTCAGATCGGTCATTCACTCGGCTGCCCCCGGCAGCTTAGTGAATAGACCCCATAGTCACCGATGTTTTAGCAAACAGGACATCCCCGGCATCCCTTTAGATGGGCTTGTTCCATGCCCGTCTCTGAATGATTTAAAGCCCGGGGCATGTGCCCCCCCTCGCTATGCCACAGCTAGGACACTCCCCTTGTCTATGCCCCTGAAAGTGACAGCTGTACAGATCCTTCTCCCCTTGGCCGATCTGTGGCTGAGGAGGAGAAGAATGTGTACAGCTGTCACTACTGTATGCCGGCTTCACTGGCCACCGGCTCAGTCCCCCTGCTGGTGTCCCTCCCTACTGACTGGAAGACGTTGGGGACCGGACATCAGTGGGCCCCTCACCTGCCTTGGGCCCCCGCACCGGCTGCACCACCGGTAGTTCCGCCCCTGATGCTGTCTATATAGGTATAGAGAAATGTCACTCTCCAAGCCTGTGTGAAAATCCCCCACTCTCAGGTTTCGGGTGCCTGAGAGCCCAATCAAGCTTAAACTGCACCTCTGTGATTAAGAGAGGAACAGTCCTAGACGAGGGTATAGTATGTGCAGGTTCAATAACCTGGTATGTGATTTGATGTCATCGGTATACTACTTATGTTTGATAAACAACACTGCACATAATCAGTTATTTGTTTTTTACAGCCCTGTTGATTCCTCCTGAGAGCTGAGCTGACTCTGTCACAGCTGGTTCCATCAATCACCAGAATAGACCTCTAGTCTGCTCATGTACAGACTGCTACTTGCCCAGCTGAAACACACCAGTTTGTTCAGACAGGAACTACTTCTGTCCGTTTACAATCTCCAAATCTCACTCTCAAACACCATTCAGGCTTGTCAGCCTGTCTGTTTGGGCCAGACAGGTCTGGACATGCTCTCCTCACATGTCACATGCACTTCATGCATATAGCACTGACTGACTAGAGCAGGGGTCTCAAACTCAATTTAGTCGGGGGCCACTGGACACATTTTTTTAGTCGCGCGGGGGCCGCAACTATATACGGTACCAGTGTTAATGTCTGCATATGTTACAAGCGGCAACTGCCACCCATTCAAATTAACGATCGGGTGACAGCTGCTGCATGTACACTCCTGCACACCGCATGTAATCATATGTGAAAGGATTACATGCAGTTAGGAATCTGCCACTATCACCTTTCACATCTGCTTGAGTCTCAGGACCATTTTCTCACTAAATCCCCTTGAGTCTCAGAGCGGGGTTTTTTCATGTCTCATCTTGTAGTCTACCCTTACATATTATACTGTATATCCATTGTTTTCAGGACAGATAGGTCTTTAATTTGGTGGAAGATTTTGACATTTTTTTTTCCCCTTGATTCCTATTGGGAATTAATAGTGTAACATTTGAAAACAAATGTATTTCTTATATTTTTTTCCAATGCAACATTTATATAATTTGCATACCTCCATATATATACCCCCAAAATATAATCCACAGTGTCTGCTGATTAAAATGATATCCCATTAGTGTGATTTTTATGTATCTTACTGGAATAGTAAATCTCAACTGTGAACATATGTGATTTACATAAGGAGAGCTGTATTCCCTTCTGTGGTTACATTGCAATGTACACAGGGGGAAAAAACAGGGTTTTGGGTAGCATACCATTACAATAAGATCAAGTTGGGTTAGGGAGGGCACAAATTAGCATGGTGACAACTTTTTCACAGGTTTGTGATGGTTAAAAATTCAAATAGCAGTCATGTGAGCATTTAAAACTTGAACTGTAAATGCAACATTTACATCTGACATCCATTGTTGGGATGTAGGGATTCATCTTGGGAGGAGATTTTTTGTTGTTGTGTTTTATTTTTTAAATGATCTACAGTAAACTCCCCATTATCCGGCATTCAAGCAAAAAGGACACTCAAGCAACCGGCAAAAAAAAAATAAAGAAATCGAAGACATAATATGTCCTCAATTTATTTTTTGCCGGTGGCTTGATTCACGCTAAAATAATTGTTAGTTGTTTGGTGCACACTAAAAAATTTAATTAGCAACTAAACATATTTAGTTGCTAATGAAATTCTTTGTTTACATCTTGCTGCCGATCAACAGCAGAATGTAAACAACAGAGAGCAATAGCCAGCCTGCTATTAGCTATTGCAAATTCCAATAGCCAATAGCACCTGGCTATTGTACCTTCCCACTGAGCAGAGGAGCAGGCCTGAGAGAGAACTTTCTCTCTCAGGTCCCCTCCTCTGCTCAGTGGGTGGATTTCAATAGCCAGCCTGCTATTGTAATTTGAAATAGCCAATAGCAGTCTGGCTATTGCTCCCACCTGTTTCATTCACCTGCCAACTGCAGAAGCTATGGGGCATGGGAGGGCGGTTTGCTGTGGGGGGTTACTTGAGAGTTACTTTAACTCTCAAGCAATCAGAAACTACAGTTATCTGACACCTACCGATTGGTGCCCTATAACTTGTAGTTTAACTGTATTGCTGCATGCAAATGCTGGACAAAGCTGCAACAACTCTCCCCACACCTCTTTACTCAGAGGATGTTTTGTGACATCACTTGTGACGTTACTACACTTCCAATGTAAACACAAATGTGGAACTATTGTGTTTTTGTTAATCTACTTCAAACATTCATATGGGGCACTATGTAGCAAGATCAGAAACCCATACGCTGAAACAATTAATGCTGGCTGCTGGTTGTCATTGACAGACATTGGTTCCAGCCTACACCAACACTTGTAATCAACACAGCTGCTGATTCCCACTGGCCTTTTTAAAACAGTCCTGGGATTAATAGCCATTATCCAAGCACTGTTTTTAAAGGGCAGCCTGGACTCAAGTAGTTAAATATTGATTGCTTAGTTTTTAAAATCATTTTCCATTATATTTCTGGTTGTCAGTAAAAATGTGCTGTCAGTAAACTTTCCAAATTGTGTAATTAAAAAAGGCGTGGGACTTTTAGCAACTCTGTCTAAAGCTAATATTTTTCCATTAACCACTTCCACGGCCGACGGTTGTAAAAAAAACGGCCGGCCAGGAGCTCTCTAGATCTGAGCCGGCATCTTTAGACGTCCGCTCAGCCACGCCCCCACGGGAAATGCAGACATTTGAAAACAGGCAGCGATGCCCGTTAATATACAAGCGATATAAGATCTCTGCTTCATCAGCTTCTTCAGGGGGGTCCTAGGTGACATTAGGGGTCTTGGAGACCCCTGATGTATCCATAAAGAGGACCTGTCGCATATTTTGCTATCACATAGAGGGGTTTTTATTAGCCCCCGTATGTGATAGCAATAAAGTTTAGTGGGAAAAAAAAAGTGAAAAAAAATTAAGCCCCCCCAAATTTAAAGTTACACCATAAAAAAGAATAAAAAAACAAAAAAAAAATGTTTAAGTCCCCACCCATACATACACGCATGCAAACATGCGTCGGGGGCGCATACGTGCAAAAAAGACGATTGCGCCCATTACGCCGCACATGTTACATATCGCCGCGAACGTCGGAGTGAGAGCAATAATTGTAGGGCCATCAATCACTGATAACACTAAACTGATGAGCGGTAAAAGCTTTTAAAGCGTCGCCCATGGCCAATTTTGGGTACGGTAATTTTCTGCGATTTCGCGGGTGCGCGCAATTTTAAAGCTTGACATGTTTGGTGTCTATTTACCCGACGTGACCCGATCTTTTATATTTTACCAAAAAACTGGGTAATAATAAATGTTTCCTAACATAATGTTAAAAAAAACTTTTTTTTTCCCCAAATTTTCTGTAATTTTTCCTAATTATAGTAAAAAATAAAAACCCCAGTACTGAAAAATGGCCTGGCCAGGAAGGGGGTCTAAACACCTGGTCTTGAAGTGGTTAAATAAGCCGATCTCACAGTTGGTTGAGAATGCCAACACGAAAAATTGAGCTCCTTCTGTTTGGAGCCTGCTGATCCCACTGAAAAGTAAAGTGTCTTGTGATGAACTACTTATGTTCTGTGCTAAGGCCCCACTGACAAACGCATCATATGTGGCAGGTGTTGTGAACTTCTGGAGGTTAAAGTGAGAGCAGCCCTTAAAGTGACAGTGAACCATGTGCATGATCTGTGCAAGTTGCTGTGGACTTTGTAAACTGTATGTCTGCAATATGGGGCACTCAAAAGCAGGCATTGCTAAAATTAGAAAGATAATTATTATTATGGCTAGAAGTTGAAATGTAACCATTTTAAAACTAAATGAAATTAAAATGTTGATGTAGAGAAAACATCCCAATATGAGCTCTGTAAATATATATATAACTGTGTGTGTGTATATATACAATGTCCCAGATGCTCAAGGCTTTGTCAGCACATACTGAGTAATGTTACTACTACATAACCATATTGCTGAAAGTGCTTACAAGACAATGTCACAGTTAAAGAGTGAACCTCTTACCCCAAGAGATACCAGGTCTTGTAAATGCCCTGCTTTTAGTATTGCTGATGTGACCCAGATTAAAATAGTGCTTTAAAATGTTCCTTTGCAACAAATGTTATTTGGCCTTTTAACAGCAGTATCTCCAGTCTAAAAAAGGTATCACAATACTTGGCAATATCCTTGGTGGGTTTAATTTAGTCAGGGTAGGACTAGGACAAGGCAGGAGAGTACCCATGATGGAGATAGATGGCAGTAATGTCCTAAGAAAGGTGCTAAGGGTTAAGGTCCTAATGTGGATATATTGTAGGTAAGAGAATCTGATCAAAGTTGTGGGGGTTCGTGTTCCAACCCCCAGGTCGGGGATATATGACAGAAGGATGGTCTGTCATTGTGTGAGGATGCAGACAGTGCCTGGTTCAGCAGTGAAAGGTTACCTTGTCTGAGACTCACTGGAGACAGTTGGGTGTTTCCCACAAAATGCACTATCCTCTACTTCAGGGATCTCTCACAAGGGGATAGATTGCTGCAGGAGCAGTGCATGTGCATATAGTGTGCAAGTAGCATGTGTCCAGGCCTGTCTGGCCTTATAGAAAAGCACTCTGACCAAGCCGACATCTGAGAAAAAAAGTTTATTCTGTGCTGAGAGTCTAAGCAGACCAAATAGCCAGGGGGCTAAATATATCAATTGTATCTGTGTGATACCAAGATCCTCTGCGAGGGTAAACGTTGTGTAAAGTTAAGTAAAATCTTACAACACTTATCATTTTCAGTATGTAATGTTACCAATAGAACTTGCTTTATAAAGATAGATGTTGGTACATTTTATGCAGAAGAGGTGTTTCAGATGTAAAACAGTATTTAAGCAGATCAGGGAAACTACATGCAATTATTTATGTGCAGTTATTTGTTTATAATATTACCGCATTGGACGGGTCTTTTCTGCCCGTGCGTGCACGCAAGGGGGCGCGCGCGAGCAGAAAAAAAATGCCGTCTGGCGACGGCAACACGCCAATGCAGCAGTGCCGTCCGTCCGTTTTTCTACTACAGGCGGACGGCAAGAGGTTAACATAATGTTAATATTAAATGTCATCTAGTTTTATCAAGAGAGTATAACAAAAATGTTTAATTATGAATGCAATGCATCATTATTATTTTATTTGTCCTTATCATCATTTTAGCATTCATGTGTGTATTTAATTAACTCAGCAAAACAAGAGTTTTCCCTATTGTGTAAACATTAAAAGTGATGTATTTGCAGACATACATTTATATATTACAGTACCTGCTTAACAACTAAACATTTACCCTGCTAGTAACACAAAAACAAAACCATGTACCATATTACACAGTCATCACTGTCCCCTTTTATGTGCGGATACTATACAGGCTTACTTATAAAATATTTTTTTTGCCCCTTTATTTAATGTTTAATGTGAGCACTATTGTGATCGCCCCGGACCGGACCGCAGGCACAATGTGCCGGGCGATCGCATTGCGGCCGGAGGGCGTGGCTACAGTGCCATTCACTTCAATGGGCCGCCACGCCCCCTCCTGCCCTACAAAAAAGTGAGCCTGCTGCAATGCGATGCAGTGCGTTCTGGCCAGAATCGGACCGGAACGCACTGCATATGGTGTGAACGTACCCTAAAGCATGGTTCAATTTGTTTCAACAGGAAAAAAAATAATTTCTGATCTCCTAAGGCTATTTCCTGGATCAACCATCTCTGATGTTATTACCTGTAAAATGATAATATCCAATTATATTCTGCACATTTAGGAATGCATCCAGGTCATTTTTTAAAGCAATTAACTGAGCTGGCTAGAAATAGTTCCTGAGCCTATTCCACATTTTTACAGCTCTTACTGTGGATAAACCCATTCCATATGAAAAGGTTAAACCTCTTCATATGGATGCAGAGGCCCTCCTATCTTTTGTAATGACCATGAAGAAGAGCTCCAGGGAAAAAAATTATTAACTCATGGAGCGGAGCTACCTCCGCACTGTAATGTTTAACTGCTCGTTTGTGTCTAGGTGCTAAATAAAAGTTAAATAAAAGTTATTCTCACCGATCTTTCGAGCTGGCTTGTTCTTAGACCGTTCCCTAGAGCCTCTCTCCCCCTCCTCTGCAACGTTCTAAGAATCCTTGTGTCAACAAGTTCTATACGGGTGTATAGACGTGAGGACGCTGAGGAACATTGCATCTGTGCAGCGAAGGAGAGAAGACATGCTTCAGTGACCTGAGAAGCAGGTAGTCAACTCAGTAGTTCGGGTGAGTATAACTTTTTTTTAGCACTCAGAGAAAAACGAGCAGTTAATTCTTGCAGTGTGGGGTAGCCCCACTGCAAGGGCTAATACAATTTTTCCCCGGAGTTCTTTTTTAAAGTGAATAATTTTGCACCAAGTTCACTATATGGATTATTTAGGTATTTGTTCATGGGTATCATATCCCCCTTATTTGCCTCTTCTTAATAGAGAACAAATTCCGGTCAGCTTATCTTTTCTCATAGCATAAATTTAGGTAAACTAATTACAGGTCCTCCATACCTCTAATTAGTTTACTCTCTCTCTCTCTCTCTCTCTCTCTCTCTCTCTCTCTCACATGGCTGCAGGTCCCTGGCAAAGACGAGCATTGACACCAGCATGAGTCGAATCTCATGTCAGCAGCAGGCTGGAACTACGGCAGGAGTCTGAATAATTATAAAAAGGCCACCTATTCAAGTTCCTGCATAAAATCAATCATGACCTATTCTGTTTAAGTGTTAAGCTATCCATGCTAAGCTGACTTTATTTCAGTGGAGAATTGGGGATGAATTGTAACTACGGTATTCTGTCACAGTGTTGGCCAAAGCCCATACTGCAGAACCACCAATGTCCCCATGATTTAGCCGTGGTGTTTGAATTATTTCATATGGAGAATCATGTTTCTTACGTATTTCTCTGTGTCCTAATTCCATCTCTTGAGTTTTAGCAGGCCTATAGTGCTCTTATAACTGACATTGAAGCCAATTAGCATACCTGGTGTCTGACATGTCCCCTCTGGCCCTTTCTTGGAAATAAAGTAAAAGTTCAAACAGCCACCACTGGTCTGTTTTCTTGGATCTGTAAAGCTAAAAGTCTCATGATTTGTTTGTGGTCTTTCTCTTAGATTTTAACCATCTACGGACTGCTTATACATCAACTGATGGATCAACAGACAGACCAAAAACAGACCATTATGCACCTGGTTACCACAAATGAGCTGATTAAAAAATTCGGAAATTATGACCAGTAATCCAAACCCTAATGAAGCCTATGGGAGGGATTGAATCCTTCAAATCAATTTTGTTCATTTTCAAGGCTTAGAGCAAGGAATTTTCAAGCAAAATGCATAAGGGGTGGGTCATTGCCATGGGAGATATATCTCAATATAAAATTAAAAACAAAAAATACCGCTCAGTGCAGTGAAGGCCTTCCATTGCATGCAACTTTGAGGGAGACATGAGAAAAACAATTCTTCAAATCACATGCTTTAGGGATGTTGTGTCATTGAGTGATATGTGGTATTGGGAAACAGTACAATTCTCCAGGACAGTGCCAATGACACCATAGTCTGCTATCACATAAATTGAATGTGTAATATATATTTTTTTACTATTACATGCTTCCTTGGCTTACATACAGCAGCAGCAACCCAATATGACTAATTTCCATTTAAAACAAAACTCTTTATTAGGTGGTTTTTGCAAAGACACCATATTTTCTTATTTAGCAGTAACAGGTGGAAGTAGAAAACACAAAATATGTAAAAGCTATCAGTAGGTATATACTTTTAAAAACAGTGGCAAAACATGTTTCAATGTTTCATAGCATAGCTTGTGATCTTCTTTTTGAGTACCACAGTGTCTTGTCTAGAAAGTTTAATAAAATGTCAACACAGAATGCACAAAAACAATTTAAAAGCACAACCCCATGTTCCATGCATGAGGCAGTTGTTATGTTAAAATAAAAATGACAGTGACATATTTAATAGAATAAAACCATACATATAGCACAGTGGCTTAGAAATAACAGACTGTGTAATTTCAACGACGGCAGCCAGAAACAACGTACAGAATTGCTGCACATTATGTTAACAATTTTAATTGTCAGCTATGTATGTACTGTAACAAATGACAGTTTATTATGTCACAGTCAAGAGCCAGAAATATAGCAATCACACATCAGCTGCACATCACGTAAGCCACTATGAAAGAGGGAGAAACTAGGTATCTTTTATCTTGAAATAAAAAATAAAGTGTATTAATTCAGTCACAAGAGCCAGAAATGCTTTTCATACTCAATGCCCACTGTAAGCCAATGCACCAGATGCGACGGTTTCCTCCATATGGACACCATATATCAGGTCTATTGGGGTATCTGCCGTTGTCTGCTGCCTATTCAATGTGTAAAATCTGTATTTTAGCAGTGCCATTGAGTCTTATATAGGTTAGCGGTGTATATGCATAAATTTAGGTAAACAAGGTCAAACAGCCCATGTTACCAAAAGAAGCATTACAAAGACTTGCAGGTGGAACCAGACCAATGTCAAAAGTATGAATGCCATATTACTATGCAAGATCAGAAGGAGAAAGCAGGCCTTTGTTATGCTGGAATTAAAATTTAGAGTGCCTTTTTTCTGTGACAACACCCAAAAACATTAATCATATTTGATTCACAGTATGTTATCCTTTTTAATAGCTGACTCTCACTCTAACTCCAATATACACTGGCAAAAGGCTTATGGGAGAGCTGACTTTTATAGTGATCGGGGTGGCACATTGTTAAAATTGCATTATTGGCAGAACTTTTCTACTTGACCACAGTTTACAGTGCAAAGCATGTAGGATTGGTTTTGGTGCTGGGTGAACAAGCCCATAAGATCACTTTATAGGCAAACTATGAACAAGAAATGCTCAGATTGAACCCTGCATCAATCCAACCCCCATCCCTAGTTAACACTTGCATAGTGCTGTATCCAGTTGGCTCAACTGATATTTTCAAGAGATTAGAAAAAACTGTTGATAGGGATAAAAGCACTTATAGAATGCCCCTTCTGAAAATGTATTATTAAAATGTCCAGCCTCCTGAATGCTCCTGCCTTCACTCATCATCAGCCCAAGAGTTCGAACTTCTGCAGTACTCCCCATACACTGGTTATGTTCCACTTATTATGTGTTATATATATATATATTTAATCCTAGACATGTGCGCCGGCAAAAAATGTGTTTTATTTCTATTCATCAAGCAAATAATTTTGTTAAGTCATATTCGTTACGTTGTAATGATTCAGACTTTTGTCTTGCGAGAGTTGTAAAGTACTTTAAAAAAGTATGATCTGCCCATCTTGGACAGGCAGATCGTACTTGCGATCATCGCAAGCCCGCCCCCCTGAGGAGCGGGCTTCCGATGACTGTAATGAGGGGCGGGCTTACGATGACTGTAATGAGAGGCGGGCTTACGATGACTGCAAACAGGCAGTGTGCGCGTGCGGCAGTTGTCGGCAGTTGTCGAACCAGCAGGCCACTAACTCGCCGAGAATCGTACGATTCCCGCCGGGTTTTCCAGCCTGCTTGTTCGACGGAAGACGTGCGACTGTACAGTAGAAACGGTTGCACGCGTCCATAAACTGTACGATTATTGTACGATCGTGGGATTTCCCGCGATTCTTGTACGAGAATTGGGCAGTGTATGGGCACCTTTAGACTAAACCCTATTGAAGTCAATGGGAGCAGAAACGTTAAAATCAATTCTTGGCCAATTTCCTAGTTTTTGGTAAAAAAGTGTACCAATGCCAAAAACTAATAACAATACTGTTCAGTGGGGCGAAAATCTTTTAATAAGGCTTAAAGTGACATTTTAATATTGCAAAATTCCTATAATAACTAACAACGCTGAAGATATGTATGTGTGGACCTCAACTGCGGAGGCGAGTATTATTCTAGGCAGGTTATAGTCAGCCTCCTATAGTACTTGTTTTCTATAAACGGTTATGTCAGAGTTCAATTCCTGAGGTACGCACTCCATAGAAATCAAAGGAGGGTAAGGAATTGCATTAGATCATGCACCGTTTTGTGAGAAAGGGGAGTAAGTACAGTATTTCCCCTGGGGTATTACCTCATACCCCTAATGGAGTATAACACTGACAGTTAAATAAACTTAAATGGTTTAAAGAGAACTACACAATGTACAGGGACTTGTAGTTGCAAATATAGCAATCCGGTTGGAAGTCTCAATATACAATCAAATGGAGCAATGTATACAGATTAGATCATCTGCTATTAACATGCACAAAACCCCCGGTACTGGTAAGAAGCATATAGAACTTGTAGTTGCAAATATAGCAATCTGGTTGGAAGACTCAATATACAAAACAAATGAAACAATGTATACGGATTAGATCATCTGCTAGTAACATGCACAAACCCCCGGTACTGGTAAGAAGCATATGGAACTTGTAGTTCACCAAACCGCTGCTATCTCAATAACATAATGACCCGATTACAGCAGAGTTAACACAGTCCGTAAGTTTTTGCCCCACACAGGGGTCTGGGTACACTTTCTATACTTAGGAGGGTACTTGCGGTTCTGCAGTGTAGTCCAATAACAGGGGCTCTGCAGGCAGTTGGAGGCAGATTGGGTGATCAGTCTCTTCCTTCAACGTGCAGCGTAGCAAGTAGCAGACAAGGCAGACTCTAGGGTGATAGACAGTGTCCTATGGAGGGATAGGGGACGCAAATCCCTCGATTCCTGCCAGTGAGGGCGAGCAATGCTGCAGAGGGGGAATGCTCAGTATTCTCCAGACAATAGTGGAACGCCAAGCATTCGTAACCCCCGCGGTTTTAAGATGACGTGTGACGTGCGGGGGAGAAGCCGTACGGCGCGGCCAGCGTGTGCGGCTACGGAGTGCGGTGCGGGAACAAGCTGAGGTGAATCTGTTACAATAACATGCTTGTGGGATGCCCTGCTTGTGAAGTGGTACATCTGTATGGTGTATACAATGTACAAAACAGAATTGAATAAGAGGAAAAAAAAAGATTTGCCATCAAACCAGATGTAACCAGCAGGGAAGAAGTAGATTTCATAATAATTGGAACCCACTACCAATGCAAATAAGACTGAACCTTTAACAGATGACCAGGAATTTACTAATACTGAGTTCCTGCACAACAATGCTGATATTCATCAGTTCTTGGACTGTGTAACTAGTTACTTTAAACCAGCTTTAGTAGATGCTACAGCATTGCTCATAGAAAACCAGCCTCAACTTCAAGCTAGTTCTCTCTTCAATGAATCTAAACAAAACAACTGCAAAACATTAGCATCCTCTACTTAAAAAAAAATTATCTTGATAAGAGCTCCAAATACTTTGATTCTAAATTCTTCCAACAGAGTCCTGACCCTAGCTGCAACTTAGCAGTAGCTTCATACATCAAGATGCAAGCTGACACACTGTTAACAGTGAAAGGCCTAAGAATCTCTACAGAGTCATCTACACCAGTCATTGTTCAAGAATATCAACTTGTCAAAAAGTCCCTTTTAACCAACTAGAGAGATTTATAGAGATCTTATTTCCACCCATACGGCACCTTGCGAGCTTTGCTTTGAAGAAGGGACATGAGCCCTTCAAGGATGTGTCAAGTTCAGGGCATCAAAAACTCATCTAGGACTTCATCTTTCCCTTATTGACTGCAGTATATATGTTGCCAGTGTTTACTCAACTGGGAAAACATGGGCCTGTTCTGCTTATCATTTGGATTATAATATGTCAGCTGAGCTTTGACATGTTGTGGTCACTGTGACTTGAAGTTGGGTTCTTTAAGAGAATCATCTAAGAACCTATGCTTCTTATGGACTTATGTTTATAGTTGCATGTTTTCCTTTTTCTTTATGTCTTTCAGGTTAAGAGGACAAGGCATATATGTATGGACTAAATTGCACTGTGTCTATATAGTAAAATCTAAAGATTTCAGGTCAGGATGGCTGTTTTGCACCTATTATGTGTTTTATGCTGTTGCCATGGTATTACCTGACACTCCTGACACTTAGTGGAAGTGTAGTGCCACATCAACTTTATTTGTGTATTTGGTATGTTCCACTCTTCCCCCTTTGTTTTGTGCTAGTTAATACAGTGCTAGTTCATCCCTGCTCTCAGATAGTTTCAGTTCATTGTAAAGACAGGTCTTAGAAAGTCATTGCTAGTATGTAATTTTTTCCCCCCTCCCTGAAAGCATTCGTTCTGCATCAAGACGGCAGGTATACCTCTTCACACTTGCCGTCCTCCACGTCACCCCATCTCCGCCCCATTTCCCCGCCCCTCTCACAACTCCTCCCACCTCCTCACGTTCAAAAACCGGTCTTTCTCCCGCCATCCGTCCCCTTCACTCTGTGGCTTGAAAAAGAAGACACGCTCTTCGAAACGCGTAGCCAGCTTGATTACTTTCTCCCACCACCTCCGCCACTCGTTCTCAACCGCTGTATCTCATAGACACACCGCTTGCTACTCCGGGCTTGCTGCTCGTGCCCTCGAGCGGTGTAGTCTCACCCCGACCCCAACATCCTCCTCCAGGCCATCTTCCTCACCATTGGCTTCCCCCGTACATTCCCTGCCTGACAGCATCAACTGTGCACCGCGGCTCCCCCACACACACACACACACACACACACAGTCCTCAGGCACACATTCGTTATTAGCCAGCACGTTTCAGACAGCCAGTCCTTCTCTTAAACCCGAGCCTGCTCCCCCCCTCTGATCCCAGCCACACTAAACGTCTGACCCAGATCCCCTTGGACATCACACTCTCCCAGCACCAACTATTGCAACATCACCCTGCCCACCACCACCAGCAACTCTGGACTCCCAATTTATCCACACTTCGTCGCTGATAACACGCTAGTACCCACACCCTGGTAAGTCTTTTTTCCATTATTCCTTTACCTTTCCTTGCTCAGTCACCACTTGGTAGTGCGCTTCTGTATTTTTTGTCTTTTCTATCAGTAAAACGTTGGACACCCCGGTCCGCAATTTTAGGAGCCGCACACCAAGTACTGTAACCGATATTTCTTTACCCTCACCCCAGGGGCAGCGCTGCATTAGAGGACATTCCTCCCAATTTTTTCCTTAGAAAGTCATTGTCTCCTTATACTTCATTTTCTGCACTGTATGTTGTTAAGTAAAACTACATTGGATTCAACTTTTGTGTTTTATTGGAGAGTTAAGCTGTCTGTGAATTCTGCTCAAAGTCAGCATATGGCCATACTGTCCAAACACATCAAATTCTAAAGAGGTTAGTGATTCCACAAAGCAGCAGTTGTAAGAGAATGTTGGTTCCCAGCTATAAATTATAGTTGAATATCCCTCTCAATGTGGACCTGCAGGGAAATTGGCAGCCCATTATGCTCTGTAGGCAGGAGCTAGCTTATATGAAGTGTTGTAACAACATTAGATTTCATGGTGGTGACATGTTGGAAGGCCACAGTTTTCAGGGGTGAGAGTATGCCTGATCAGAAGTTTGATGTTTTAATAGTTCATTTGTAGAGGAGAATGTGGAGGGGCATGAAAATATATGCTCCAAAAGTTGCATGTTACTTAACCATTTGAAGACCGGGGTATTAAACCCCCTTCCTGTCCAGGCCATTTTTCAGTATTAAGCACTGCGGTACTTTGACTGACATTTATTCAGTCATGCAACGCTGTACTGAAATTAGTTTTATACCATTTGTGGGAACACATAGAGCTTTCTTTTGGTGGTATTTAATCACCACTGGGGTTTAAATTTTTTACTATATTAAGGAAAAATTACCAAAAAAAAAACAAACAAACTGTTCCCCCCTTCATTGTTATAAAACAATAATTACCAACCAATTTTTTGGTAAAATATAAAAGACGGGGTCACGTTGGGCACAAAACATGTCAAGCCTTAAAATTGCGTGCACCCGTGAAACCGCAACAAACTATAATACATAAAATTGCCCATAGGTGACGATTTAAAAGCTTTAACTGCTCATCAGTTTAGTGTTATAAATGTTAGATGGCTGGAGGAGATTTAGTTTGCTCAAGCAATTACAACCAGTTGTCATTTTCTTCAATATACTTTTCACCTTTTTTCAATTATTTTTTGCATCTCAGTGCTGCTGGTTTTATCCAGAATATTTCCACTACCTCCTTTCTACTTGCACTTACTGCAGTGTAAGCTACACTTTGTTCTGCATCAGTTTCCCAATAAATCCAGAGTCCATTATCAGTATCAAACAAAAGACCAGCAGATTCCTAGGGCTGTACAATACACAATGCACAATATACAAGGCCTTAGCGTTGATACTCTACTGGGTATTGATTATTTAATCTGTACTCTGTTAAAATAGAACTCTAGTTAAAGAAAAAAACAAGCCATAAATTGTAAATAAAAAATAATCAACCTGTGTCTTCATTATTATTTTAAAGTATTGTTTGTTAAAAAAAATAATGGCTCATAAAGATTTCAGTTTGCATTATAGCAGGGGATGACGTTTGCTTTTGACAGTATGCTTCATTTTAGGGTTCTGTACAAAAGAGTAGTCATTAGTCACAATACACTTTAATTTGTTACTGAATCAAGGATGAGTGAATTGACCCGGGTTAAGTTCACGGGCCGTTTGTATTTGTTTTAAGCGGTTCCTTGAATGCAAAGGACACCAGCTCAGACACTGGCATTACAGAAGCGTGATATGATATAATGAGTTTTCTTGGTGTTATATGCACGAGGTTTTCCGATGTAAAACAGTTTTTTTTTATGTGGCCTCCACTGGATCCCCTGACAATGTGGATTGTTGAATTGATTGATTGTATTGATAATTAAATGGAAAACGTGGGCATTAATATTTGAAAAGAATTGGAAGTCTTACTCAATGAACCCAATGAAAGGACAACAGGAAATAATAATTAACATGCACAACAAAGTTTTAAAGCAAATTAGTGAAGATATGTTTGTAATTTAAGTCATCAAAATAAAATGTGTGTATTCAGTATTGAATTGAAAAAAAAACAGGCAGCTTGTATTTTGCTGCAGCTCACAATCACAAAAAGAAACACAAAAGATAAAATCAATATGCCTGCTATTGATATTTATTCTGCTTCTAGTTCTCCTTGAAATAAAGCAAAAAAAGCTGTACTTTTGTATGTCCTATGTAATGCATTTGACTGTACTATGGTCAGTGGCGACTCTAGGAACAAGGAATTTAGGGGGGGCACATAAGATACCACAGTCAGATCTGGGGGGGGCACTAATAATTTGAATTGCATGTCGCAACCGATGGGAGCCGAGAGCTGATTTAATTGCAGATGGCATCTGCGTCCTGCAGTTGCGACAGAAGCTGCATACATCGTGTGCTGGTTACTACTTAAACTGGCGCGCTGTGTGCAGCTTCTGAGAAGATATACGCTATTAGCATATATCCCTGGATCTGATCCCTGGATCCACCGACAAGTGCAGCCTCCCGTCTTCCATGCTGTCAGAAGCTGCATACCTCGTGTGCTGGTTACTACTTAAACCGGCGCGCTGTGTGTAGCTTCTGAGAAGATACACTATTAGCGTAGCGGGAGCGATGCAAAATGCGCAGCCGGCAACCGGGCAGTACACCAAAACAGTCCTCTCAGGGAAGAGGGAGAGGAGCGAGGACCAAACCCTGTGCTGTACTGGGTACGGGTGGCTCGGAGGTGTTTGGGGGACAGGAGTTCTGCTGCTGTTCCCTTCCCCCCCAGCTCCAGATCATTGCAGGCTTACCAGTGCAGTGACTTGACTTCACTACACACAGCCACGAACAGCCATCAAGCTCTGCCACTCTGCTGTGAAAAGCTCCGCGGCCGCACCTGAGAAAAAAACCCTTCCTGCACGTGGGCAGGA
>NW_017307532.1:0-10389 GCF_000935625.1 Nanorana parkeri | reverse complement strand
TATGGTACATTTAATAAACAATGTTTTCTCTTAATGTTTCTTCCTGTCTAACCAGTGGTAGTTAGAGTGGATGAGTCATTTAGTCATTTTATTTCCCATGTATTCTGCTCGCCACTCTCATTAGCAAGCGAACTGTAGTTATCAAACTTCATATTCCATATTTGTATGACTTTTTTTATTGAAGCAAGTTCGTTTTGGTTCATAAATCCATTAATATTACATTATTTATTTGCCTCCATTATGCACTTTCATGACTGCAATTGTTATTGTTTTCTTTTAGATATACAATTATGCATAATTGTATATCTAAAAGAAAACAATAACAACATCATTCAGGACAGAAAAAAAAGTGAATGTAATGATCAAATGCACGATGAACAAGTAAACTCTTTCAAATGCACGATGAACAACTGCCATTTAACTACATAGAAAAAACTCCCCCCTACCAAGAACTGGCCAAATTTGCACACCAGGTATGCAGGCTGTTACAACCATAGCAAGGGAACCCCCTGTAATTCTAAAACCAGTCTGCATGCCCTTCAGCATTAGGAGTTGCTTTTAAAAGGGTCCTCCTCCCAGGGCCCTGCGGCCTGATGCTGATGGTCAGGAGGAGGTGCAGATGGCTGGTGGTTTTTGAACCATCTGTCTGCCCCTCCCTGATGAACTGGTTTTATGGGTTGCTCAGGAACTTTACTAGTTCACTGTGTAAGAAAAGTAAATAGATGAAAAATCACCACACCAAAAAAATTTTTTTAACTAATATTCACCTTCCAGGTTCCAGCAATGTCCCAAGTAGACATGTAAGCTGGTAAAAAATGTGTTTAGTTTCGTTTAATTTTGTTATTTAGTTTTTCGGGATTCTGGTCTGAAAGTCAATTTGTTTTAGCATACGGATTCTGATGAATCTGAATTTCGTTAATTTCATGTGAGTTAAATGATAATTACAAACTAAAATTAGTTGCAGACAAGTGACATTACATGTTTATTTTGTTTCTTTTTCATTTCAGGGGCAGGAAAGGGGGAAAGGGGGGGGGACGAGTGAGCACCTTTCCGTCAGCATTGGGAGAGTGCTTTTCCGGGGGGGGGAACCCCTTGGAAAAGTACCTTGTCCTCATGCCGAGGGCCTCCTCTCCACAATCCTGACCCGGTGGTTGTGGTGGTCTGTGGGCAGGGGAGCTCATCTGCATGTCATAAAGATGCCCCCCCTTGTGAATGAGTAAGGGGTATATTAACCCCTACTCATTCACTAAAGGGTTAAATAAAATGTAAATAAACACACAACACCTTAGAAAAAATTCCTTTAATTGAACAAAACACAAAATGTTGACAATTCCTTTATTTAAAATACATTTTAAAAATGTCCCACAAAGTCATTCCAGCATCGGCCGACAATTGTTAAAAAAAAAAAAACTCCATGATGCAATGTTTACTTCTGGCAGTGGGCAGAAATAAACAAAGCCTTCCATTGGCTATTTAAAATTGAAATACCCAATAGCAGGCTGGCTAATGCACCGCTTTGCATCTCTTCTGGCATTGTTGCACAGGCCCTGTTAAGGGCTCTGCAACACGTACTCAAAGACATTGTGCTGCTGACCACTCACTTTGGTGTGATGTATGGACTGTTTTGTGGCGCTTTTACAGAAGAAGAAATCGGAGGTGCTTGGCGGGCGAAGTGTTGCTTCAAGGACGCTATTTGGTGCGCAAAGAAGCTCCTCATCCTCCGGAGGGAGAGCATGTCCACTGAGGACTGTCGCAGACTGATTGTCAGTCTGCTCAGAGACTATCACCTTATGGACTTTAAGGAGGAAGAGGACGTCTGAGAAGATTTCCCCTTCTCCCCTCTCCTTTTTGTGTCTCTTGTCCTTCAAATAAAGCTTCGGGCCTGTGAACTCTTTCCCCCTCCCTTACCCCTCTTCCCCCTCCCCCTTCACACCTGTTGCTTTGTTGTTGGTTAATGTTTATGCTCGCTGTGTTGTCGTGGTGCCATGTATGGTGTGAGGAACCTTGAGTTCCGCATGTCAGACATTGCGCCGCAAGGTTTATTGAAGTTTATTTGGGGTTAAGGTATTTGATGTGGATCCTACGGCCCACATACTCAGTACGGGGTAATGCGGTGTCATGCATGACGTGGAGGGCTCAGGACTCTTTTCTTGCGCTACACGTCAGGCATCTCGCCGCAGTGCGAATGTAATTTATTGTGTGATTGAGCTGTATTGCTATGTGGTGTTTATGCTCTGCGTCGCAGTACGAGGTAGAATGTACCCCGATTGTATAGCTTGTTTTTGTATATTTTATTACATTAATAAAGTATATGTTTCAATCAAAAATGCTCTGCCCACTGCCTGATGTCAGTCACAGAGGAGCGGACCTGAGAGAGAACTTTCTCTCTCAGGTCCGCTCCTCTGCAGGAGCAATAGCCAGCTTGCTATTGCTATTGGACTTTAAAATAGCCAGTAGTGAAATGGCTGCCTCCCACTGCCTTCTGTCAGCCCCAGAGGAGCAGACCTGAGAGAGAACATTTTCATTCAGGTCCGCCTGCAATAGCCAGCCTGCTATTGGCTGTTGCAATTTAAAATAGCCAATAACAGAATGGCTATTGCTCCTACAGAAGAGCGGACCTGAGAAAGTATGTAGCTTACTATAGTACCTTACTAAATGTCAAATAATTATAAATGAAAATCTAAAAAGCTATTTTTAAAATCTAAAAAATGTCTGCAGTGCCAGTCAGTTTTCTCTGCATAATTAGCATGTTCTATTGTTGTGTAGTCCAGGAAATATTTAGGAAAGCTCTTCCCAAGAAATTATTTTAATTCATAAATATTTTTAATAATGTGCATGTAATGTAAATGATTATCCAAACATAACATGTTATTCAAAATGCTCTCTTGAATCCAATATCATGTAAGATGCTTTACATTAAAGCACCTTTAGGAAGGTGTTCCCTTCCTAAAATTCGGAATTAAAAGAAAAAATGTGGGGGAAGAGTTAGATCATATATTCACCTCTTCCTGGCCCCTAGGCAAGGATGATGTCATCCTCCTTCAATATTCCAGAGAATGTTGAATAGTCAAAATCCCATGATAAGACGATACTGCACTGTGCTACAGTATCTTTTTACGAAATTTTGCCTACTCAGTATTCCCGGGGTCTTGTCAGCAGGAGAATGATGGCAACCCCTGCACTATAGAAAGTTGCTACCTAGTAACCAATTACCATTCATGCATTTCCTGGCCTTTGAACTGTAGTCAGGTGATATAGAAGAGCCAATAATGCGGTTTTCAAAAGTACCATCCCCTAAATTGCCATAGCTGCTAATAAAGTTAGGCAATCTCCTGTATTTATCTTGTCTGTGAGGAGTAAGTCCTGGTTCACACCTGGGAGGTTTTTCATAAGCGCGTCACACGCGCGTTTTCCTCCCGGCGTTTTGCGCGTTTTAATGCGCGCTTTTAGCGCGTTTTTTGTACATTAGAAACGCGCGACGCACGCGCGTTTTGGAGCGACAACAGAGGTGTCCAATGAAGAAGAATTCCGGTCTTTCCGCAAGCGTCCTGAGACGCAGCATTTCCCTTTCCTGTATGCAAAAGACCGTGTGGTGTGTGCAGTGTCTTTTGTGCAGAGAAGAGTTGTGATTTGGGATTGATTATGGAGCTGACAAAACGAAGACGGACTGCAGCAGTCGTTGCAGCACTGCGCTTGATTACATTGTGGAGAAGGAGGGATAGCAGGCGACGGTTCTGGGTACATCCGGTAATAGCCAACCGTCAAGAAAGAGGCCAGTTTTGGGCCATGTATCAGACACTCCGTGGACATGAGGAGAAGTTCTTCAGCTATACCCGCATGTCCATAAATAGGTTAGTACATAAACAATTGTAGTGCTTATTGTTGTTATGTCCCATAGTGGCATCATTGATTGTAATGGAATATATGTATATGTTGTTCATGTATTTATATTGCTAATATTGACCACAAACCTATATATATATATTTACAGTTTTGATGAGTTACTGGGATTGCTGTTGGTACAGTTGGAGCGTCAGGACACCTTTATGTGAGACAGCATTCCACCACCGGAAAGATTAATAATAACTTTGTGGTAAGTTCAATACATCACTCCTTTGTAGAATTATAGACCAATTAAATATTGGTGAAAAGAAGCATAAATAGAGTTAGATATGATAACATTTGTGCTCTCTGTGATTATCAGCGGGTGTAGGTATGAAATTATTTGTGTACTAATTTATAAATATAAATTAGTGCATATAAATCACCAATTTCATATATACACTCTCACCTGGCGATTTGCTCATGCAGCGAGCCTGGAGCTACAATCTGTTAAGCTACACCGGTTTGTGGAACTACAAATAACCGATCAACGCTGATCTGTGACATTACTTTTTCCCCTCCTTAACTCAATTATAATCTGTTTTCAAGTGGTACTTATATGGAATAGGATGTTAATGCTCTGTGTGTTGTGCTGTTCTAACCTAGGTGTCTTTGTGATATGTATGCTGACGTATGGCATGTGTGAACCTCCTCCATATAACACAACCTGTTTTAACCAAATCCTAAACATAGTTTAAAACTTTATCTTAAACCCCCCAAAAAACCACACAAACTCATTGTTAAATTGTCCTAAAATTTTACTATAAATATAAACATCAGCAAACAAAGGCATATAAAAATTATCCTGCTCAAAAGGGTAGGAGAAGAAACTGAAAATGGTGCCTATAGTCAAACATGGAAATACGGACTTTAAGGGCAAATTTATAAATTTCAGTAATTTGGGAGCGCAAAGTTAGGCTCATCCACCTGCATGTCCTCCCTCATTCCACGTGTGGAATAGCCAGCTGGTTGTTGTGTGTTGGAGCTATGTGCCAGGCTGGTGGAGGGATAAACATAGGGGGAATGTGCGCGTGGGTGCCATGTTTCTGGGTGGTGCTGATGCTGCCCGTACTGCCGACTGTCTTCGTAAAGGCACCATTTTCATTTTGGGCTCCAAGCTGAGCAGGTAATGAGCCTCAGCTGACAGCATGGGGACAGGATTAGCCATGGAGTCCAGGACTTCAACCAGCCTGTTCTCCTCCCTTTCGAATCTCGGGCGTCGGGGTCTGAGCACGCTACGCCTGCGTACAATTACCCTGGATCTTGGGGCAGAGGTGGTTGGTGTCGGCGCTGCTGGTGGTGTTGGTGGTGGTGGGCTGCTTGGTGGGGGTGGGCTAAGTGGTCCTGGGGAGAAGGAAGGCTCGGTAGGCGATGTGGCCGATTTCACCTGGTCCTATTCAGGCCTCTCAGTAGGCTCCCAGCTACTGTCGGTGCTAAAGAGTAATAAACAATACATAAGTATGTGCTATATATTATTCTATGCATGTTACATAAGACTACATTCATGACATTGTAATTGCAATGGACGTGACTTACCTCCGCATTTCCATACATGGAATCAGAAATGACAGCTGCTCCGCATGGATGTAGCGGTATGGGGCACTGGCAGCCGCGCCACTGTGATATTCCCGCTGCTTTCGTCGGTGGCGTGTAAAGGCGTCCTTCATGCCCTTCCATTTTTTTTTAGGATATTGACTGTGGAAACAAAATGTAAACATGAACTAATTAAATTCTTGCTTTTATCTTTCATTTCTTAGGTATTTAGCGACTGGCCAGTCCTTGGCCACTCTTCATTTTGCATTTATAATTGGGAAATCTACAGCGAGCAAGATAATAAAAGAAACGTGCATTGCGTTATGGGAGGTCCTGCATGATGTGGTGATGAAGAAACCCAGCAAAGAGGAGTGGCTGGAAATTGCAGGATTGTTTGCTACGTCATGCAACTTCCCTAACTGCGTTGGAGCCATAGATGGGAAACATGTCCGGATTGTGAAACCTATTGGCAGTGGCAGCCGTTTTTTTAATTATAAGAAAAAAATTTCTGTTGTCCTATTGTGATTCATTGGCGCATTGCATGGAGAGTAGCCAATGCAGCGCCAGCTGTGGAACAACGACTGGTGGCAGCATTCGTGACGGATTTGCTGCATACTTCATGTCACCTGAGGGGGAGGTGTCATGGCAGATGCAAGCGATTCAGTCTTGATTCCCCTCCAAAAATTAAACATCATTTTCCCTTGATCTGATACCAATAAATTATATTTGAATTGAAAACAGACTTGAGTATTGTTTTTTATAAATAGCTGCACGCATGTCATATTATAGCTGCACGCATGGGACATAAAAACACTGCACACATGGGACATAAAAACACTGCACGCATGTCACAGAGAAAAAAAGTAATGCGCACGTCAGTACACACTGCATGCATTCTGCATGAAAACATAGCAGACATGCACGCATGTTACACGGAAATAATGAACACAAGTCATATGCAAACAATGCAAGCATGACGCATAAAAACAGTGCATGCATTCTGCAAGAAAATTTTCAACACATAAAAACATTGCTGACATGTACCTTTTGCTTCCTTTACTTGCTTGGGGAAGGTATCCAAATCCGGCCAGGTTGCTTCTCCTATCTCCATCCAGGAACGTTGCCTGATTCTATTTTTGTAATTGCCATGTCTCATGTCATAGAGACATGGTCTTCCCTGCACAAGGCGTATTAATGCTTCGGAATCTAGCAGGCCACATGTGCTAGAATCCTCCATCTTCTCTTCCCAACAACGCTCTGCAAGATGGGAGTGGTCTGTAGCCATGTGCGGAATGTGCGTTCTATGCGCGATTTCTGCGGCCAAAAACGCGCAGTCATTTCTGCCCGTTCCCGTCGAAGTCTATGGGCGTGAACGCGCTACAAAACGGCCCAATACGCCGCAAAGAAGCTCCTGTACCTTTTCAGGCGTGGGCCGTTTTGTAGGGCGTTAGGGACGGGCGGAAATACGCCAAGGTGGGAACGAGACCATTGACTACAATGGGATTTATATTTTTGAGCGTTTTGTAGAGCGTTCGTCGAGCGTAGAACGCGCTACAAAACGTTCAGGTGTGAACGAGGGCTAAAGGGAGAGGCAGAGGTTCTTCACACTTCACACAGTTTGGAGGGAGCAAGCAGGTTCTGCATCAGCAGGACACAGCATTGGTTGGGCTGAACTTTTGAAAGGCAGGGCATGTCTGCCTCTTCTCTATGGCAGTGGGCATGATATGCAGCCAGAGCACATGGAGACGGTGGTAGAGTGGCTAAAAAATATTTAATCTTCCTCCCAGACACAGAGCAGTGAAATTTCATCAGCCACTGCAAATGTCCCCTATTCTTCTCCCTCCTCGGTAGCTAATCTTGCCATTACCAAACGGGCATGGATGACTCCACTGAATTTTTCAGCACAACTTGATGCAGGAAGATGAACAAGAATTATTGTTATTAGAAGGCAGAGAGCACCACGAGCATAGAGGGAGGAGATATCAGGCAGGGAGAAGCAATTGTCATTGATGTTTCTGTAGCTGCAGCATACTACCAAATGGGCTCAAGCGATGAGGAGGGTAGGGATGATGAGGTGGCAGACCCTACCTGGGTGCCAAGGACTAAAACAGAGGAAAGTGAGGGAGAGGCAGATCAGCAAGGCAGCCAGGGGCAGATTGCAGAAGAATGTAGGAAGTTTAGAGTTTAATGCTACTTTAATAATGGGATTTACCTTCAGGTTGCCTTGGATTTTATGCTTTTTGCAAAACTTTGGGTCACCTCATAATGTCTTTTAAACCTAGTTGGGCTTTTATCAAGGGTCATCTATGCTGACCAGTGGCTGTAGATAAGATCTAGACTAGGAAGATGGGGAGAAGATGGCAAAGACCAACAAGGGGGATCAAAGATCTTACATTGCTGGAAGAGGGCACCGTAAGGAGGTAAGTGTGCCATGATGTTCATACATGCTCATTATAGTAAGAGCTTAGAAAGCTATACTTCCTTTAACACTCATCTTTTCCACTTCCCTCATTTCCCATATCTGCTGCAGTAAAAGGAAAACCACTAGCTAAAGAATCTGCAGAATCCAATACTTGGATACATTTTGCTTTCCTCATACCCTGCTGAACATTGTTGTTCCTTCTGCTGGCTAATACATCACTACAAGACACTACATACACCACATGCCTTTTTAAATGTGGTTAATGCTTGAAGGTAATCACAGCAGGGGGGCACAACCTAAAATTAGACTCAAAGCTTAGAGATATACCGTACTCTATACCAGCCTGATAAGATAACACTTAATTATGTTGGTGTCTCTTTGTGTAAGATGAAAATTCTTTGTTTGTAGAGAATGATGAAACAAAACATTTTCAACATCAATGCTTTTTCTGTGGATATTTCTTTTAACTAAATGTGTGTAAGCTAGTTATCACTTATGACCATCAAAGGAAGACAATATAACATGTCACATTGCTTTCTATTAACTGTCATAGTGGGCAACAGTACTGCTACATTATCAGTTTAATGAATCCTATTTTCCAGGTCAACTAATCTGTACTTACCTTGAGATCCGGTAAAAATTAACGCATGAACACTTTTGTAAACAAGCTGCAAAGTTTTATAATATCTTGCAATGTATCTGTAACAAGATATATGTTTATATAGTCCAAATGTTCTTTAAAATTTTACTCAGTGGGGTTGATTTACTAACCTTATAAACACACCACGAACGTGTATACACCTCTGCAGTGTGTTCCCTCCCAGCATGATCTATGGATGGAATCTAAACACCTTTGTAATGTGCACACCCAGCAGGTGTGTTGTGCAAAGCCCTTAAGGAATTCCAAGGTGATGTTGGGTAAATTAGCTCTATGTTGTGTTGCTTGCGTTGATGAATGCAAGGAATGTAAATGCATGAGCTAACCATTTTTGTCTAAACTGTGAAGCAGCATTATATATGCATCATGTGCATGATTTTTCCATATATGGCATTAGTGGAAATATGCTTTTAGAGACTTTTTGGTTGATAAATACGTTTTGCTGTGTGAAAATCACACACACCTGGTGTGTGTGTGTGTGTTTAGGTTAGTAAATCACCCCCAGTGTCTCACCCTTTTCCATTTACAAGGTTAGGAAGGGCAAAGTCAAAACAAAATCCAACAAGACTTCAAAAAAAATGCCATAGTTGTACAGGTTAATTAGCTGTAAAGATTTTGTAGCTATGGTCTAAGGCACTGGAAGAATATCATATTTAATTGTAAGTGTTCTTAAAAGCACACTGAAAATGTCACACCTAATACCAAGATTACAGCCCTCAGCTGTAAAAAAAAAAACATATGCTATGCAAACTGACTGCTAGAGTGTGTATGTGACAGACTCAACACATAATTACAGTGCTTTAAGTATTAGTTAAATAGTGTGCACCTGAATCTGCACGGCAGGAGAAATTGTTTCCTTTGCTATTTTTTACATTTTAGTGTTCAGAGATACAACAATATATCTATACACTTCAGTTTCTGAATGTCAAAGGTATTATAAAATCTTCATCTGTTGTACATCACTTTACTATTTCACTTTCTTTGTGCATACAGTATGTACAAATTCACATTTCCAGTTTTTGATACCAACAAGAAAGCTACACTGTTACCTTACAATCAAGATAATGCAATCACATACATAAGTAAACACAAAAAGCCTATTAAAGCATTAAATATCTCTAAAATATATTGGTTTCTATTAGGGCTTGTTCACACCGAATGTGGTGTGTTCCAGAGCGGTAGCTGCTGGAACGCACAGTGATCCCTCACAAAACTTCACCCTGCGTTCTGGGGTGGGAGGGGGCGTGGCAGTGCATTGAATTCAATGGCACCGCTTCCACGTCCCTCCGCCTTCAGCGCGATCGGACGCGTGGCAAAACATTGCCTGCGTTCCGTTCCACAGCTAATTCCACTATTGCCCTGCAATCTGGCATGGAGGTTTGAGTCAGCACATCATTAGTAACTTGCTGCAGGAGGATGCTCATGAATTCTTGTTATTGGATAAGGAAAAGAGCACTAGGAGCACAGAGGGAAGGGACAACATACAGGGAGAGCCATTTGCAAGTCATGTTTCTGCAGCTGCAACTTGCTGCCAAGTGGGCTCAAGTAATAAGGAGGGTGGGAAATAGGAGGTGGGAGACAGTTTTGTAGTCTCTTGAACAGAGCGTTTTCTATGACTTCAGAGTTACCATAGGTTTGCTCAAGTCTTGCCCATGCCGCAGCAAGACCTGCATCTGGATAGTCAGCATGCACTGCTCTCAAGATAAAAACAATGGGAGTGGCGAGCGCACAACAGGTGTGGACAGTATGGAAAAACCTTAAATAGCTTTAAAAAAACTTTAAAAGCACTTTCTTAAAAAAACTTTTTTTTTTAAATCTTTTTTTATTTTATATATGTAATTAAATAAATAAATAAATAAAAAACTTTAAATACCGGGTGTGGGTGAGCGAGCTC
>NW_017307531.1:497521-510443 GCF_000935625.1 Nanorana parkeri | reverse complement strand
CTCCCCACTCCTGTTTGTATTATGCATAGAAGCACTAGCTGTCAGAATTAGGTCCTCTCCCCATATCCACTACATGTTCACATGTCTATAATGTTACTGCTGTGACTTTTCTTACTTTTATGCAATAATTTGTATTGTGTATCTTTAAAAAATGTATAAAATAAAAAAATTTCAATCAAAAAAAAAAAAAAACTTGTTCAAGCTTGAAAAGAGGGGACTGAGAGGGAACATGATATTAATGTACAAATTGTTTAATGGTGATGGGATAAATAGTAATAAACTGTTTACTGTTAGTTCAGTCAAGAATGCAAGAGGCCACCATCTGAAACTGGAAGAGAAAAGGTTTAATCCTAAACAGTGAAGGGGATTCTTTACTGTTAGAGCTCAGCAGAACAAGACATACAGGGGTACAGGTAATCTTAGTAACACATTCACACACACACACACAACCCGAAGGTTGAATTCGATGGACCTGGGTCTTTACTCACCCTTAACAACTATGCAACTATGTAATGTTGCCCCTTAGGACACATAAAAAGACCCTCTCCCTGCTGAAGAGTATTTGCATTGGTTCATGTTCCCTATTGCAGCGTCCATCTAACATACTTTTTTCTAACAATAGCTTGCAAACTAGCCTTGAAAAAGGGCCAAAAAATTTGAAGATTCACCTCCCATAATAGAGTTCAGTGTTTAATGAACCTCATGTGAACCAAACTTTGGCCAGATTACTTATTCGTAGATCTGGGTGATTACATCTTCTACAATTAGTGAGATTAAATCATGTATGAAAAAGTTATGAAACAATATTGAGATAGGCAAATAATTTTGACGCTATGCAAGGCATCAGAACAGCTACATCTTAAATATGGAGTTCAGTTCTGTGGGCCATTTCATAAAAACAGTCCTAGAACTTGAAAGAGTGGAAAGAAGAGCAAACTAATTTGCAAGATAGTAAGCTTGTACAGGCAGGACTCATCTCTTACTTTTTATGTTTTTATTGCTGTTCATGTTTTCACAATACAGTTGCACATACTTTACTTTAGAGTCACAACAAAAGACATGAGGACACCCTTTGTAATAGCTTTTTTTCATCTAAAACACGACTGTTGCCACAAAACAAATTTCAAAAGCAATTCCCTATAAAAGAATAAATAGTGTGGTTGATGTATGAAGGCAAATATGAATTTTTCCACTTGGTCTAGTGAATGAGCTGAAGCTCTGCCGACATCCATGACCCAATCATGTACAATGGATATTTTTGCAATGTAAACGTTCACCACATTTATCAAGCTAAGGGAAATTTCCCCTGCAATGTTTAAATTCCCTTGCAAGGTGAACAGCCTATCTGCCTTTAGTTAATAAACCCCACATTATCCTACACACATACTACAGCCTCTATCAGAATTTTTGCATTTGACATTTACAGGAGTGTCAGATACCTGTGTCCCCTGCTGTGGGCTGTGTTTCACTCCACTGACTCCTATGCTACTACCAGGTTGTGTAGTGATGTGGGTGCTGGTGGATGGAACCATAATGTTGATGCAGACTGATGGAAGCTAAAGTGCTCAATTGACTATTGATCGGAAATAAGGGACATTTTTCCCCAGTTAAAGCAATTTGTACCCTACTTTATAAATCTGTTTTTGATGCTGAAATCTTATTTTAAATTAACATCAGTCCAAAATAGGCTCAAGTTTCCAGTTACAGTATGGAGCTCTAAGATGCATACATGCCTACCAGTGCTCTATGACCATACATTCAGACTTTGCTCTTGTTCTATGGGTGTCCCCACCATGCAGCAAATATTACAAGACTTGCAGTCACAGATAGCTGGTGATGGAGGATGGTGTATGCTTTTAGGGGGAGTGGTTATGCTAAGTAAGCAATTTCAGCTGAGAAATTGTTAAGATTTGCATCTCATAGCTCAGGCTTTAGAAAATGTTTTTTATGGAAGATGTTCATGGAGTGCAATGATGCACTATGTTGACTGTAAAAAATGCTTTCTAAAATGGGATGTATTCTTATTTATTCTTAGTGTAGTGGTAATGTTTTTATTGTTGTCCCTTTTGGAATGTTTGCCCTAATTTCTTGTCCTGGTGACCACACAATAAGCAAGAGGAAAATATCCTCAATGAGGATACAGATAACATAGGTCTGCGACTAAAAAGCTGTTTTTGATTATTTTCATCTAATTTCCATGTATTTTGGTGTGCTGAAAACAAATAAAATATTGAAAAAACTCCTAGACGTCATGATTTGCCACAGCATGCAAAATTGTCTTCAAAGATATCATTTTTTTTTTATATTATGGGTTTTTAACCAAATTTAACGTCCAAATTACTATTAATTAATTCACATAAGTGCATTTAAGATATAAAATGCCCAAAAAACCTTAAAAGGTTTGTCCGAGTTATGTAAAACAAAATAGCACTGTAAATCTGATGGTCAGCAATATACAGGTGAAACTCGAATAATTAGAATATCGTGCAAAAGTAATTGCTGCAAAAGGGGCCCAAACCAAGTACTGAGTACATATGCATGCTTGTACTTTTCAGAGGTCCGATATTGTTCTATGTACAATCCTTGTTTTATTGATTGCATGTAATATTCTCATTTTTTGAGATTGTGGATTTGGGATTCTTGAGGTTTTCATGAGCTGTAAGCCATAATCATCACAATTATGACAAATCACGGCTTGAATTATCTTGCTTTGCATGTAATGAGTCTATCTCATATATTAGTTTCACCTTTTAAGTTGCATTAGTGAAATAAATGAACTTTGCACGATATTCTAATTATTCGAGTTTCACCTGTAAACCTAATAAAATAAACAATTGCAATTAAAAACATAAACATGCAATAAACATACAAGTGTTCAGAGATTTCAAAGACTCCAGAACATGTTCTAATCAGTCTTTTGTTATTATTGTATGGGTGGCAGGAAAATGAGTAAATGCAGAACATTTTTCTACAGAAAGGAATGTAAATGCATGGATACGTTCATCTGTAGCTTGTGAAGTCTAAAATACTATTCTCATCTCACATGTTCCTCCTGTTTGTTCTTTATCTCTTTATCCATCTCACCCTGTGCCTATTTTGCAGAAGCAAACACTGACCTGAACTTGTGGAAATTCCTGCCAAATATGCAGACTGTTTTTGCTACAATTTGGAATTTGACTTAGAACATGTGTCAAACATTTGCTTTTACTCAGCGAGCCAGAATGCCGCAATCCAAGCACATTTTTTTGTTTGGTATGCAAAGAAACAGTTCCTCTTACAGTTTTAATTAGTTTTAACTACTTTGAAAATTGTAAATCATTGTGTGCTTGAGATTTTCAGATCATATGGAATTATGCAGTATATGAGAGTATTTTTACATTCTAAAGTTGAAATCGTATATATTTTTTTTAAATGTTACTTGATGATGGTGATAATTATGCATTGCTTATGGAGTACTGTATGTTTACATTGTGTTGTACAATTTCTAAAAGCAGTTTACAAGCATTAGACAGACATTACAAAGACAACATTTTCATTTATCCAGCTACTGATCTTTTGATCATAACTTCTTCCATTCTTATTGTATAACTGAAACCAAAACTGCTTTTAGTTTTGATACAGTTAATCACTGTCAGTATTTTTTCTGTCCCATTAGGAAAATATATTTTCATTTCTGTCCTAGGGACACAACAGTAAATGAGAAGAATCCCCTCTTAGACAGCAGTCAGCAGTATATGTGTCCCCATTGGAAAATTTCCCTTTCATTCCTGTTCCAGTGAAAAACATTTTGGTATTCCTGTCACTCTGTCCCAGTGACAGTTGTCACCAGGGTACATAGAGAGGGCATATCTCATGGATGGGGACACAGACAGCAAGAAAAGCTCAACAAGTATTTCCACAATTTCATACATTATTGTAAAGCACTGCGCAAACTGTTGGTGCTATATAAATCCTGTATAATAAAAATAATAATACTCTATCCAAAATTAAAAAAATGTTTTGTGTTTAGCTATACTTTAATATCACTATGGTTCACTATGTAGCCATTTTTAATTGGATTGTCGACAAACATCAGCAGAGGCTGCTGACAAATGCTGCATAGAATGAACAGTAATTGCTATTCCTTCCCCTTTAACATAGGGTTTTTGGTATATCATTTCTTGATATGTTTAGAATGAATTAATTTTTTTTACAAAAAATGATGTCATATAAATAATACATATTAGGTCAACAGGTAAAGATCAATATTCCTTTTCCCATGTTTAAAATGATACTGTTAATTGATTTGCTGCAAAAGATTTCCCTGTGCTTCCTGCTATGTTCTTTCTGCCTACTTCAGACATACACTTAGAGAGGGGGAAAGCAAACAGCTGTGTAACATCAGTCTTATGGGTGTACCCTATATTAAAATATTATAAAGAGGGGGGCGTGGCTTACGCATGGCGCTGATCGGTCGCACTTGAGCAGAGCTCCCGCCCCAGCCCGGGAAAAACTGCCGTAATTTACACTAACCGTTCTTTGGACCTCTACTCTGCGGTGCAGAATCATGGGGAGGAAAAGTCAGCGATCCTCGGGTTCGAAAAACAGAGAACTCCGGCACCTTGAAAAGGTATCTCATCGCGGACACAAGATCCTCTCAGGGCTCCTCATCGCGGCCTACCACGCGGCAGGCGCCTGCGGCCCGAGCGGACCATACACCTCCGGGTACACCGAGGTTCCTTGACTCCCCGGGCTCCACTAGTGAGTCAGATCCTCCCTCTCAAGTACTGCTACCAGCGGACTCACAAGTGTCAGAGGCTTTGAGAGAATTACCAACGAAGGCAGACCTGGCATACATGTTCCAGGTACTGGAATCGTCTCTCAAGCAGGACCTGTCCAACATGCGGTCGGATCTCTCCCATTTACTGACGAGGGTGGAAGAAGCGGAGACCCGGATAGATGACCATGAAAGTGCCATTAGAGATCTCCGGGAAGCCCACCGTCAGATGGCTCTGACGCAACGGAGCCTCTTGTACAAGGTGGAAGACCAGGAGAATCGCAACCGCCGAAACACCTTTGGGATCTTTGTCCTGCCGGAGGCTACCGCTGATGTCGACCTCATGGCTTCCCTAAAAGGGATATTCAACTCTGTGCTGGGCCGGCCGGTCTCTACACCTATACGCTTCGATAGGGCGCACAGAGCCCTGCGCCCACGTAACCTTTCGGGCTCAGCCCCCCGTGATGTCATCTGCCGGTTCCACAACTATGGAGACAAGCAGGAAGTGTCCCGGAAGCTGCGAGGAATGTCGTCCATTGATTTCGATGGTGCGCAACTCCACATCTACCCGGACCTGGCTCGTGAGACCCTGGAGAGGAGAAGAGCCCTTCGCCCTCTACTGGATCATCTCAGACAAACGGAGATCGTTTAGCACTGGGGCTTCCCAGCGAGCCTGATCGGCCGCAAGCGCGGCAGATCGGCGGTATTGCGCTTCCCAGAGGAGTTGCAAGCTTTTTGCTCGGATCTCAACATCACGGTGCCCGATTTACCCGGCTGGGTCAACGCGGTACCGAGCCCCCCAACCGAGGTGGCGAGCAGCTGGCGCACTCCCCCGAAGAAGAGGCGATCTGGTAGACCGGAGGGACCCGCAGGACATGGGTGAGACTAGACTGAACGGCAGTACCTTTATTTACCCATGGATGTTCTATGCTCCGGTTTCCTCCCATGGTTGAGGGTGGTAGCGGAAGCACCTGCCCTGGGAGTAGGGTGGGCGCACCATATGCAACGGTTCTTGTTTGGAATTTTGAAAGTTAAATTTTTTCTTCACTGTTTTGATTTTTACGTTCTTGGTCTTGGACTTATACGGCATCAGTTACGCCTACACTGTTGATGCACAGTGCATCTATTGTTGCTGGATTTCGGGCTGCGGACTTTGGCCTGCTTACAGAGTGTTAGACTGGACGCTCCCTCGTTCGGACTGCCTGCGTTCACATGTACCCCCCCTGAAGGCACCCGGTTGCTGGGGTTCCCCTCCCATGATAAATGGGTCCTGCGTGACAGGTTCTTGGTACCTGCTGTGCGGGCGTGCGTGGTTGTTGGCATTGTCCGCTGAGGCCAACACCACGGTCACTGTGTTGTTTATGTGCTTTGCTTATTTTCATGTATGTTTATGTTTCCCTTCTGTACTCCCCCCACACCCCTCCCTGCTGTTGGTCCCCTCTCCCCCTCTAGGAAAACCGCTATATCTCACAATGTACTGCACCTGAGAGGTGCTCCTGACTTACCATGGCAACTGTGAACCTAACCTCGTATAACGTAAGAGGCCTCAATACCCCCGCTAAACGCCATCAGATCTTAAAAGAATTACACAGGCTCTCTAGTGACATAGTGTTTCTTCAAGAGACGCACCTGTCCCATTTCACTAATACGCGTATGAACTCCTACCGTTACCCCACCTGGTATTACAGTCTCTCGGACTCTAATAGGGCCAGGAGAGTTGCCATTGGTGTTCGCAGGGGCACCCATTTTGTGCTATCTGAAATGAAAATAGATGATAAAGGTCGGTACATATTTCTGAAGGGAACTCTCGGTAACATAACTTGTACTTTGGCATGCATCTACTGTCCCAACCAGAATCAGATTGGCTTTCTATGCAGGACGCTTACTAGCCTCTTAGACTTTGCCTCTGGAATATTACTGGTAGGGGGGGACTTTAATCTGGCATTGGACCCTTATCTAGATGTCTCCTCAGGACACACGGCAATATGTTATAGCAAACTGTCCTCTATCAAGTCCAGGTTGTATAAGGCGCAACTCGTTGACACTTGGAGGTATAGACACCCCTCGGACAAAGATTTCTCCCATTACTCAGCGACCCACAGACTATATTCCCGTATAGATATGATATTCATAGACCATCATCACTTACATCTGGTCAACTCGGCCTCCATAGCCGCGAGAACATTGTCAGATCACTCACCGGTTCTGACTTCCCTTTCCTGGCCGTCCCTACCCTCTGAATCGTCTAATTGGAAACTGAATGACTACCTACTGCAGTGCCCTATTGCCAAGGCACAGCTGGAAGAGGATATCCAGAGTTATTTTCGGCACAACACTGTGCACGATGCATCCCCAGCTGTGATTTGGGAAGCGCACAAAGCGGTGATCAGAGGGAAATTAATAGAATTGGGTACCAGGAAAAAGAGGGAGTCGGAACGGGCATTGCAGACCTTGTTGACACAAATCAGAGCACTGGAATGCCTTCATAAATGCTCTCTACAGATGGCGCACTTGCAGGCTCTCCAACGCTGTAGGGAAGACCTAAAAAAACTGTTGGACCAGAAAATGGCCCAAAAATTAATGTGGTTGAGGCAATGGGCCTATGTGGAAGGGGACAAACCGGGAAAACTATTGGCCAGAACCCTCCACCTTAAACAATCAGCAACGTTTATCCCTAAAATTAAGACCTCGGGCGATAGGCTGGTGCATCTCTCCCAAGATATAGCCAAGGTGTTCGGTGAATACTACCGAACCCTGTATAATGTAGCTGAAACTCCTGAACTTCCTGATGATACTCAACAGCTCAGGAAAACTCTTATTGATAAGTACCTACACAATGCACACCTCCCAAAACTTCCGGTGGAAGATTTGGAGGCAATGGAAGCGGACTTTACAGTGGAAGAGTTCGGGAATGGGCTACAGGGGATGGCTACAGGCAAAGCACCAGGGCCGGATGGTTTCACCCTTCAATATTATCGTACCTTTAAAGATCTACTATTACCACACCTCACTAGCTACGCAAACTCTCTTACCTCAGGTGGGAGCCTGCTTACTGAAACGACCTTAGCCCATATTACTGTGTTGCCCAAACCAGAGAAGGACCCCACCTGTTGCCCTAGTTACAGACCCATTTTGTTGCTGAACGTGGATGTTAAATTATACTCTAAGGTTCTGGCACTCCGTATCCAACCCCTGCTACCTAAATTTGTATCCCCCGCTCAGACTGGATTCATCCCAGGTTGGGAAGCCAGGGACAATTCCCTGCACACCCTGCATGTCATGTCCTGTGTCCGAAGGATATCCCAGGCCACGCTTTTACTGTCAACGGACGCAGAAAAAGCGTTTGACAGGGTGGCCTGGAATTTCATGCTGGCAACATTGCGGGTCATGGGATTGCGCATCAACACCCTACGACCAGAGTGCGGATAAACGGAGTGCTCAGCCCCCCCTTCTCCATGGGAAATGGCACCAGACAGGGGTGCCCATTATCGCCGTTGTTATTTGCAATTTCCCTGGAACCCTTCCTGTCTAACATAACTCATAATCCTGATATCCAAGGAGTGCAGGTGGGGCCTAGAGAACACAAATACGCTGCATACGCAGACGATATCTTATTCTACGTCAGGAATTGCCGAGTTTCTCTCCCGAACCTTCTAGCGGCCTTAAAAGACTATAACTTGGTGTCCTACTTTAAAATTAACCTATCAAAGTCCACCATCCTTAATCTAACCGTCCCCCCTATAGAAGCCAGAGCCCTCAAGCCTAGCTTGCCATTTACATGGCAAGCCCATTCCTTGAAATGCTTGGGGATTAACTATATGCCTCGCTTACGGGATATGTTCAAAAACAACTATATGCCCCTCTTGAATGCCATCTGAGCCGATCTCAGACGCTGGTCCCCCCTGTACCACTCCTGGTTGGGCAGAGTGAATGCCATAAAAATGAGTGTGTTACCGAGACTTCTTTTTCTGTTCCAGATGTTACCCATGGGCGTTCCTCCCTCTTATTTTAAGTTACTTCGATCGCTGGTTTCTAGATTTATATGGAGACAGAAGAAAGGGAGGAGGGGATGCGGACAGGTGGCTTCACATGCTCACATCTGGTGGCTATGCCCGAAAATTACACCCTACTGGCGGGAAGTAGCGGGCGAAATGTATTATATCCAGGGAGTAGTGGTACCACTCTATCCCTGGGGGATGTTGTTCCATGGATCTGAGGGCCCCATGGGCCGATATGCATGGTCTACTACACCACATTTGCTGAACGCAGCTAAGGCTCTGATTCCTTCCAAATGGAAAAGTGCCTCTGTTCCTACCTTGTCGGAATGGCTGGATAAGGTGGAACAGATTTACTGTATGGAAGAACTTACCCTCAATGGTCTGGAGCAAAGAGAGCGCCTCAGCAAAAACTTGGGCTTGCTGGCTAGCATATAAGACGACCCCCTCATACATTACCAAGAGGACACAGGTATTGGCTTAAGGGTGACAGTCTGGAGGATGTGCACAGGACGGTCTTCCATCAGGGGGGGCGAGTACCTTCGGGATTGAGCCGGATGCTTTGAGCACCAGGAATAAAGGGCACACGAGTCCTCCCCTTTCCCAATTTCCCTTGATCACACCTAAAGAGCCTGAATTTCTTAGGTCAGGACACGATCCTAGAGTTTGAATGATATACATAATTGCATGTCCTACTGTACGTACTGTGATCTTTTTATTGTTTATTGTCTTCCCTTGAATGTCGGCTTTTGTATTGTACTTTTTTGTCTTATTATTTTGAAAAACCTAACTCAATAAAAAAAATTATTATACAAAAAAAAATATTATCAAGAGATTATTGAAAACATAATATCAATAATAAAAAAAGGCATTAAAACTTAAAACATAAACATAATTCTTTATAAGGTGACAGAGCCCCAAACAGATACTGAGGGGTCTATTCACTAAGCTGCCGAAGGATCTAGCCATAGCTACGGCTGATCCTTCGGCTAGCTTCGGCCCCAGGACCCCTTCAATTCACTAGAACTGAAGGGCTGCTGTACGGGCTATTCACTATAGCCCGTAATGCTCCCGAAGTTGGCCGAGCGCCTCAGCTCGACTGAGCCACGGTGAAATCTGACGGCTACGGCCACTTTCAGAGAGATCAGCGTCCCTGGTTACCAGGTAACCAGGGACGCTGTCATTACACACTGAGAACCCGGCCGGGCCGCCATGATATCACAGCGGCCTCTCCGTGTTCTCAGTGTGTAACGACAGATGGCGTGCCTGGTTACCTGGTAACCAGGCATGCCACCTGGCATTACTCTCCCGGACGCTCTGGGGGAGTCTAATATGACACCCGGCCGCACGGGAGAGAAATACTTTCCCCCACAAAGGTTCACTCTGCTCGATCGAGGTTCTAGTATGGATTTTCGGGGGAACGTTACTTGGCTTCTTCTTTTTTTCTTGGGGTCTCCCTCAAAGTCCATACCAGACCCATATGAAGTATAAGTGTCTGGTTTGGATTTTGGGTGGAACCACACTTTTTTTTGCAAACCCCACTTTTAAAACATACAAGACCATATTCCCTGCAGAAAAAAACCCAATAAAAACCATGTGATGTGAGATTGAGAGGGGGTCCCAGGCAAAAACCTCCCAAAAAAGTAGGGATCCCTCAAAAATGTATACCCAACACTTATCCAGACATGCAGCTTGGCTGGCCAAGATAGGGTAGGGTCACCATGCATGTACCCCTTCCAGGGCTATATCAGGCCACATGCCCTCAACATGGGGAAATTGACTTTCCAGGGGACTCTTCTTGTCAAGGCACCTTGTCTTCATATTAATGAGGACAAGGGCCTTATCCTCACATCCAGTCCCCAAAAGGATTTGGGAGTTTGTTGGGGATCTGTAAGTACCTACATTCACAAAAAAATCTACATAGTGAATAAATACACCACACTGTTCTAAAGTCCTTCTTTGTTCAAAACAACTCTGAAAAAAGGCCAAGTGGTACCCCTGGCAAGGTACCTTGAGGGCATATGGCTTAATATGGCTCAGGCTGCATGTCTGGATAGTTTGGTATATTGGTGAGTACACCCCTCACATTTTGTAAATATTTTATTACATAATGTCATGTGACAACACAGAAGAAATGACACTTTGCTACAATGTAAAGTTGTGAGTGTACAGCTTGTATATCAGTGTAGATTTGCTGTCCCCTCAAAATAACTCAACACGCAGCCATTAATGTCTAAAGCGCTGGCAACAAAAGTGAGTACACCACTAAGTGAAAATGTCCAAATTGGGCCCAATTAGCCATTTTCCCTCCCCGGAGTCATGTGACTCGTTAGTGTTACAAGGTCTCAGGTGTGAATGGGAAGCAGATGTGTTAAATTTGGTGTTGTCGCTCTCACTCTCTCATACTGGTCACTGGAAGTTCAACATGGCACCTCATGGCAAATAACTCTCTGGGGATCTGAAAAAAAGAATTGTTGCTCTACATAAAGATGGCCTAGGCTATAAGAAGATTGCCAAGACCCTGAAACTGAGCTGCAGCACAGTGGCCAAGACCATACAGCGGTTAAACAGGACAGGTTCCACTCAGAACAGGCCACGCCATGGTCGACTAAAGAAGTTGAGTGCATGTGTTCAGCGTCATATCCAGAGGTTGTCTTTGGGAAATAGATGTATGAGCGCTGCCAGCATTGCTGCAGAGGTTGAAGGGGTGGGGGGTCAGCCTGTCAGCGCTCAGACCATACACCGCACACTGCATCAAATTGGTCTGCATGGCTGTCGTCCCAGAAGGAAGCCTCTTCTAAAGATGATGCACAAGAAAGCCAGCAAACAGTTTGCTGAAGACTAGCAGACTAAGGACATGGATTACTGGAACCATGTCCTGTGGTCTGATGAGACCAAGATAAACTTATTTGGTTCAGATGGTGTCAAGCGTGTGTGGCAGCAACCAGTTGAGGAGTACAAAGACAAGTGTGTCTTGCCTATGGTCAAGCATGGTGATGGGAGTGTCATGGTCTGGGGCTGCATGAGTGCTGCCGGTACTGGGGAGCTACAGTTCATTGAGGGAACCATGAATGCCAACATGTACTGTGGCATAATGAAGTAGAGCATGTTCCCCTCCCTTCGGAGACTGGGCCACAGGGCAGTATTCCAACATGATAACAACCCCAAACACACCTCCAAGATAACCACTGCCTTGCTAACGAAGCTGAGGGTAAAGGTGAAGGACTGGCCAAGCATGTCTCCAGACCTAAACCCTATTGAGCATCTGTGTGGCATCCTCAAATGGAAGGTGGAGGAGCGCAAGGTCTCTACCATCCACCAGCTCCGTGATGTCGTCATGGAGGAGTGGAAGAGGACTCCAGTGGCAACCCTTGAAGCTCTGGGGAACTCAATGCCACAGATGGTTAAGGCAGTGCTGGAAAATAATGGTGGTCACACAAAATATTGACGCTTTGGGCCCAATTTGGACATTTTCACTAAGGGTGTACTCACTTTTGTTGCCAGCTGTTTAGACATTAATGGCTGTGTGTTGAGTTATTTTGAGGGGAAAGCAAATGTACACTGATACATTTGCAGAAGGACCCGAAGTGCAGAAGGAGTTCGACTCAGCCGATCCAACATCGGGATCGGCTGAGCCGAACCTCCGGTAGGCTTCTCACTGCTGTTCGGGCTATTCTTAAAGAGCCCGAACAGCAGTAAGTGAATAGCCGAATGCCGCTGAGCGGCATTCGGCTCGGCTGTTCTGCTCGGTCCCTCAGAGTGAATAAAGTAAAAAAAAGTAAATAGAAAACGATTGTGCGGAGCTAGCAGTGACAGCTAGCTCCGCCCAATAGTTTTGTATTGTCCGGTGGCTCTGCTGCTGTAAAAAAAAAAAGGAAAAAAAAACTCTCCCCCGATGCGCTCTGGGAGTCTCCTTCTCCTGGCCGCCCAGGAGAGAAACACTGCCGTGTCTTTTTTTCTTTATTCTGACACGAGCGATCTCAGAATAGAGAAAAAAAAAAAGATTTTTTCCCATTGAAAAATTGAAAAGCATTGGGACATTACTATTGGCTATTTCAATTTGCAATAGCCAATAGTAAACTAGCATTGTTCCCGCCCTCTGCTGATGGACCTGATGGGGAACTGCAGCAGAGGGCGGGTACAATGCTAGTTTACTATTGGCTATTGCAAA
>NW_017307531.1:430325-496530 GCF_000935625.1 Nanorana parkeri | reverse complement strand
CTGTAAGTACCTACATTCACAAAAAAATCTACATAGTGAATAAATACACCACACTGTTCTAAAGTCCTTCTTTGTTCAAAACAACTCTGAAAAAAGGCCAAGTGGTACCCCTGGCAAGGTACCTTGAGGGCATATGGCTTAATATGGCTCAGGCTGCATGTCTGGATAGTTTGGTATATTGGTGAGTACACCCCTCACATTTTGTAAATATTTTATTACATAATGTCATGTGACAACACAGAAGAAATGACACTTTGCTACAATGTAAAGTTGTGAGTGTACAGCTTGTATATCAGTGTAGATTTGCTGTCCCCTCAAAATAACTCAACACGCAGCCATTAATGTCTAAAGCGCTGGCAACAAAAGTGAGTACACCACTAAGTGAAAATGTCCAAATTGGGCCCAATTAGCCATTTTCCCTCCCCGGAGTCATGTGACTCGTTAGTGTTACAAGGTCTCAGGTGTGAATGGGAAGCAGATGTGTTAAATTTGGTGTTGTCGCTCTCACTCTCTCATACTGGTCACTGGAAGTTCAACATGGCACCTCATGGCAAATAACTCTCTGGGGATCTGAAAAAAAGAATTGTTGCTCTACATAAAGATGGCCTAGGCTATAAGAAGATTGCCAAGACCCTGAAACTGAGCTGCAGCACAGTGGCCAAGACCATACAGCGGTTAAACAGGACAGGTTCCACTCAGAACAGGCCACGCCATGGTCGACTAAAGAAGTTGAGTGCATGTGTTCAGCGTCATATCCAGAGGGTGTCTTTGGGAAATAGATGTATGAGCGCTGCCAGCATTGCTGCAGAGGTTGAAGGGGTGGGGGGTCAGCCTGTCAGCGCTCAGACCATACACCGCACACTGCATCAAATTGGTCTGCATGGCTGTCGTCCCAGAAGGAAGCCTCTTCTAAAGATGATGCACAAGAAAGCCAGCAAACAGTTTGCTGAAGACTAGCAGACTAAGGACATGGATTACTGGAACCATGTCCTGTGGTCTGATGAGACCAAGATAAACTTATTTGGTTCAGATGGTGTCAAGCGTGTGTGGCAGCAACCAGTTGAGGAGTACAAAGACAAGTGTGTCTTGCCTATGGTCAAGCATGGTGATGGGAGTGTCATGGTCTGGGGCTGCATGAGTGCTGCCGGTACTGGGGAGCTACAGTTCATTGAGGGAACCATGAATGCCAACATGTACTGTGGCATAATGAAGTAGAGCATGTTCCCCTCCCTTCGGAGACTGGGCCACAGGGCAGTATTCCAACATGATAACAACCCCAAACACACCTCCAAGATAACCACTGCCTTGCTAACGAAGCTGAGGGTAAAGGTGAAGGACTGGCCAAGCATGTCTCCAGACCTAAACCCTATTGAGCATCTGTGTGGCATCCTCAAATGGAAGGTGGAGGAGCGCAAGGTCTCTACCATCCACCAGCTCCGTGATGTCGTCATGGAGGAGTGGAAGAGGACTCCAGTGGCAACCCTTGAAGCTCTGGGGAACTCAATGCCACAGATGGTTAAGGCAGTGCTGGAAAATAATGGTGGTCACACAAAATATTGACGCTTTGGGCCCAATTTGGACATTTTCACTAAGGGTGTACTCACTTTTGTTGCCAGCTGTTTAGACATTAATGGCTGTGTGTTGAGTTATTTTGAGGGGAAAGCAAATGTACACTGATACATTTGCAGAAGGACCCGAAGTGCAGAAGGAGTTCGACTCAGCCGATCCAACATCGGGATCGGCTGAGCCGAACCTCCGGTAGGCTTCTCACTGCTGTTCGGGCTATTCTTAAAGAGCCCGAACAGCAGTAAGTGAATAGCCGAATGCCGCTGAGCGGCATTCGGCTCGGCTGTTCTGCTCGGTCCCTCAGAGTGAATAAAGTAAAAAAAAGTAAATAGAAAACGATTGTGCGGAGCTAGCAGTGACAGCTAGCTCCGCCCAATAGTTTTGTATTGTCCGGTGGCTCTGCTGCTGTAAAAAAAAAAAGGAAAAAAAAACTCTCCCCCGATGCGCTCTGGGAGTCTCCTTTTACAGCACCCCTTCGGTTCTACTGAACCGAAGCTACGGCCAGATCCTTCGGCAGCTTCGTGAATAGACCCCATAGTTTCTATAAAGAGGTTGCAGTTATATATTTATATGGGTACAGCCACCTTTCCTCATCACATACTTACAGGGTTATTCACTAAGCTCCTGGAGACAGCCGAGTAAATAACCGAGCCATTGTGAAGTGAGCTGAACAACGTTCGGCTATTCACTACGGCTCAGTACGGCTCTGCATGTTTGGCTGAGTCGAAGTGTAGAAGGACTTCAACTCAGCAGATCCAACATGTGGATCGGCTGAGCCGAAGCTCCGGCAGCTCACTCGCTGCCGTTCGCCCTTATTCACATGGGGGCCGAACAGCAGTGAGTGAATAGCCAAATGCAGCCGATTGACGTTCAGCTTGGCTATTCTGCTCGGTACCTCCTTGGTACCGAGCAGAAAAGAAAATAGTGAAACAAGTTGGAAAAAAAAAGTTGAAAATATGTTTAAAAATGTAAATAAATTAAAAATAAATGTAAAAAATAAAGATTTTTGAAAAAAGCAATGACAACTAGCACCCAACTGTTTCCTATTGGCTGGTACCTGCTAGAGTCTTCTAGCAGGTCCCGGCCATGAATAACAACTGGGCAGAGCTGGCCGTGACGTCACGGCCGGCTCCGCCCAGATGTTATTGTTCAAAGGCAGATCAGCATCCCCAGGTCATTTGGGGACGCTGATCTGCCATTACAACTGGGCGTAGCCAGCCGTGAGATCACGGCTGACTCCGCCCAGCTGTCATTTGCGAGGCGAATAGCCAGCCAAGTTCAGGGAAGCAGAGCTGAGAAAGTTGGAGCCAGCTGTTTAAAAACATGATGACTGTATGTGCAAGGGCAAAAATGTAAAGAAAGACTTAACTGGGAAATGTATATTTGTTTGGTCTGGATTCATTCAAAGAGATTTTCTGTGCCATGCACTGATTAGGTCGGAAGGCTTTTTGATTGCTTTAGTCCCTCTATAACCTGATTGGTTATTCTGTCTTGTTGGGTCCCAAACTCTGCTCCGCAGAAGCCATGGTTTCCATACACTGCACTGATGATGGTCAAATTACTTAAAGAGTTGTATACAGTTTTGAATAAATGGCTCTATATTCAAGTGAAAACAAATCGCAGGAGTTAAATCTTAAAAATGCATTCAAGTTATTTAACTATTAACAATACTGTACCTTTTTATACCAGTGAGTTGTGCTATGAACAAACTTAAATAAATATGCTGTATATAGAATTTCCCTTGCAGTGGAGATGCTGTACAGCAGACGCTACCCTTGAGAAAGTCAATTTAGGTGAAACGCGTCTGAGAGAGAGAGAATTGGTGACACGGAGAACACAACTTCGGACGTTTTGGTAACACTGCATACAGCCTTTGTTTCACTAGGGAAGCACTTGAGTGAACATAAGGACAGACTCATGTTTGGAAATTATAATTGGACTGCAAATCACAATTATATAATATGGAAGTTATGTAGTCACTATCACTTATAGAATTGTAATGGTGAAGGATATACAGTATACAGTATCTGACACATTGTATTATGGTTTGCTGATGTTTAAATTATTTATGGATAAAGTGCTGTATTATGGGAATTTGATAATACTGTACCTTTGTGTATTACTTAGCTATTAATCCTCAGTTCATCTCTTAATTGGTGCTGGCACTGTCCCTCCTCTTGGAGGGTGAATACTTTTGTTCTCCATGGTCCCTGTGTGTGTTATAAACTAGCCACAGCTCCAAACTTGCTCCTGTGATGGACTACAATCTCACGTTTAGTTTACTAATTTGTATTTAGATTTGCAGTTCATCTTGAGAGTGAACTTGGAGTGGTGGCCACAACACACACAGGGACCATGGAGAACAAAAGTAGCCACCCTCCAGAAGGAAGGACAGTGTCGGCATGTATTCAGAGGTGATTTGAGGATACAGCTGAGTGATACACAAATAAGCTACATTTTTGTTAATAGTTAAGGTAATTGAATGCATTTTTAAGTTTTAACTCCTGAGTTTATTGTCACCTTAAGCTACAGTATGTTTGCACTATACAGCAGTAGATCTGTATGTGCATCTGGCTCATGGGACAAAAAAAACAATGGTTTGCATGGTTCTGCTCACTGTCCTGAAATAATAAATAATCCTTTTATTTGGGGGATATGTGAATGCATTCTGTTATAAGAAGTCTTTCTGTGGTAAGGTCTTTAAAAGTAATTCATTGTTTTTGTACTTTTGCCTAATCATGTCACCAATGTCTAACATCACCTGGTAGATTTTTTTCATAATCTTTTTCTTCTTTCTCCATCATAAAGAATTCTGTATATTTGTAACACATATGACAAAATGCCATCATCACATTCATGCCATGAAATCTTCTATGGTTAATACAAAGTATTGCAAATCATCATGAAAGATAATGTCTGTGCGTATACAGTTTGACATATTTGTTCTTTGCCTTATTGTCAATTGGCAACATGCTTATAGAAATAATAGTGCATGTTAACAACATTTAACAACATTTACAATTACATCTTTATTAACTACCTTTTTAAACGAATGGCTTTTACATTTTGGAGATGCTGACATTAAAACAACAGTGATAGATTAGTGCTTTTAATGGTGCATTCAGTTAACAGCTATAGCAGGATGACTGAAGAGCATATAATAAGGAGCTATTTGTTAATACATGCAGTTTGTCTCTTTTTTGCAATTGCATATAATGATAAATTGCATTAAATCATACACTTACTGAAGTAATTTTATTTGCATTGTTAACATAACAATTAAATGTTTAGACACAAGAAACAAATGCAGCTTTAAATTAAATATGTCACACATGAGCCCAGATCACAATACTGTAATGCTGAATGAAGAAACATAAAAACAAATAGATAATCAGTTTGACATTCAGTTTGGAAGCAAATGACTGTATAGCAGAAACCTGTCCAACACTCTGGGGTATAATCATAAACAATTTGCAGAGCCATTCACCCTTTGAAATTGCGTGTGCATTTTTTCTGTGCAAATAGAGGCAAAAACAAATGGTATTAGCATTTTTTTTTCTGGTTGAATTTAATTAAGGAAAATAATGCACTATGGCCACTAGATGGAGCTGATGACCATAGGAAAGAAGATTTTTTTTTCCTGTGCTACTCCGTCTAGTGGCCATAATGTAGTATTTACTTAATATTGCTTTTGACCGGGAAAAAAATATGCTTATAACATTAAGGGGTCTATTCACAAAAGCCGAGTGAATAACCGTCCCAAAGTGAAGTGAGCCGAACGCAGTTCGGCCGACTCAAAGCCACATGAAGCAAGCCGATGTACGGCTGATTTCAGCTGATATATGGCTGAAATCAGCCGTACAAGCCTGAAGTGAATAGCCGAACAGCATTCGGCTCACTTCACTTTGGGTAGGTTGTTCACTCGGCTGCCTGCCAATGTGAAAAAGAGCCAATTATCAGTGCTCCCTGGACATGTTCCTGTAGCCAGTTCTCTATCCATGTACACACCATTTCATCTATGCCCATAGATTTAAGCTTGTGTATTAGTTGTTTATGTGGTACTGTGTCAAATGCTTTAGCAAAATCCAGGAACACCACATCCACCGGCCTTCCTCTATCCAGATCTCTACTCACTTCTTTGTAGAATGTTAGTAGGTTAGTCTGACAAGAACGATCCTTCATAAATCCATGCAGACAATCACTTATGCCTTTGTCACAAACAAAATCCACTAAATAGTCCTTTATCATTCCCTCAAATAACTTTGCATACTATTGATGTTAGACTGGCTGGTCTCTAGTTCCCTGCTTGTAATCTTATTGAATATATGTACTACCGTTGCTTTTCAGTCATTAAGGAGTCCTTAAAAATGAGGAATAACAGTCTTGCCATAACATGGCCAAGCTCTTTAAGTACCCTGGGGTGCAGGTTATCTGGTCCTAATGATTTGTTTGCATTTCATTTTTCTAGTCTGTGTTGAACCCGGCTACCGTCAACCACTGCAGGATCTCTAGTTCTAAGCTACTCAAATTCTTATCGCCATTTAACACGTCTTTTTCTTAAGTGTATACTGAAGAGAAAAATTAACTTAATTCCTCAGCCTTCTCCCGGTCGTTTTTGATTAATCTCCCATTCCCATCTTTTATTGGGCCTACCTGCTCTTTTCTTACCTTTTTACTGTTTATATATCGGAAGAATTTTTGGGGTTCTTCTTACAGACTGTGGTGATATGCTTTTCATAATCTTTTTTAGCTGCTCGGATTTCATGTTTTCATCTCTCATTACATTCCTTGTAGCTTTGGAATGCCAATGCTGTCCCCTCCATCTTTTAATTTTTAAATGCCAGCTTTCTTTCTTTGATGTGTTGTCTTACCATTTTATTTAGCCATGAAGGCTTAGCTCTCGATCTTTTATTTTTGTTACCCAATGGTATGCACTTGGTAATAGCGTTATTGAATGTATTCTTAAAACAATGCCACTTCTCATCAGTGTTCATTGTTAGAAATAATGTGTCCCATTTAGTGTCATACACTAGATGACGCAGCTTATTGAAGTTTGTTTTTCTGAAGTTAAGCATTCTTGTCAAACCAACACACTTCTCTTTTCTGTACCCAACATTAAAAGTAATCACCCTGTGATCACTGTTACCCAATGTGTCCCTAATCGCTATGTCTGCAACTAGGTCCGCATTATTAGTGATTAATAGATCCAGAATTGCATTCTTCCTGGTCGGGAACTCAAACATCTGATCCATGAAATTGTCCCACAACAGGTTTACAAAACGGCCATCCTTTATAGAATGAGCGGTTCCATGTGACCAATCAATGTCCAGATAGTTGAAGTTACCCATTATAACAACATTTCCCTGCTTCCCAATTATACAATTACTGTAGGTGAGTCTCCTCCTCTTCCCTCATGCACAGGGGTTTAAAACACACAACCACAATAAGTTTAAACCTAGAATCAATCTTATCCAGTTCTAGCCACAAAGACTCAACACCATTGCAACTCTGTCATGAGGTCATCTTGTATGTGCACAGTAAGATTGCTTTTCACATACATGAATACACCTACCCACCTTCGACTAACCCTGTCCCTCCTGAACAGGTTGTACCCTTGTACATTACTTGCCCAGTCATGTGAGCTGTCTAGCCAAGTTTCTGTTATTCCTACCATATCGAAGTCCTCTTTGAGTAACATGAGTTCAGCTCATCTATTCAGGTCTGTAAAATTAATCACCAACACATGCAGGCCATGTTAGTGCTCTTTAATTAAGAACACCAACTCATTACAGTGGTGCAAGAACAAATTACATTGGTACACCAACAAACAGAAGCAACATTTGCTAAAACAATGCAAGGATGCATGCAGCAGATCTGTGTTTTTTCAACTCATAGAAGTGCACATCCAAAATCAACAAGCACAAGAGCACCAACAAAGTGGATGAGTTCAAGCATTTTCATTAGACCTGTCTTCCACAAATTGTTTTAGAATTTCCAAACACCTCACACTTTCTGCCCCAACCTTCCCCAAACCCAACAACTGCTCAACAATATTCCCATCCTGAATCCCTACCAGCCACCTCTCTCAAACCCATCCCAGGTAAACAACCCCTACCCCCCTTCAATCCTCACTATCTTGCTTCAACTATACTTGCCTAGGTTTACCCCATATATACTTTACAACATCCCGTAACCTCTTTCCACCATCCTTTCTCCATCTTTCACCAGCTGACACTGCCAATTACCAGGTTACAGTGACTATCCCCCTTTCTCATTTGGTCACCACCCCTCCTCTGCACCCTCCCACAAATACCAACATGGCTGCTTCTCCTATACCTTCAAATCCCTTCTTCCCCCCTATCACCATCCCCCACCTTCCCAAGCCTCTTACCCCCCGCCCACACACACACACACAATTGCCTACCTTCCTCCTTCTCCTACCCCACAATCCATCTCTACACCCTCCAACTTTGGTCCACCATTTACATTCTCTTATCCACCCTCCTCAGACAAACTCTTCTCTGGCCATCCCTGCTCTGCCACCAATTTCTCACTTCCCTATCCACAAACCTCCTATGAGGTTTTTGTTTTTTTCATTACTGTACATTTTATCTTACCCATTATACATTTTGTTCTGTAAATAAACCACATTACATATTTATGAAACAAATGTATGTTGTTTAATTTGTACTAAAGTGAAAGAGGCCAATGGGGATTCTTGACTCTAGAAATAGAGCATGTTTAGTTTTACTGTGATTTTTCTGTTACCTTACTTATTTTGATGAAACAAAGTGAAAATCACTTTGTAAATAACCCCTATTTGTGTTAAATGAAACCTTAACAATTTTAATTAGTACTACCACACTATTTTGATGTTTGAAGTCAAATTCACTTAATTTACTATGCTAATGAGAATTTGCTTCAGTTTAGTGAATTTATGCTAACTTAAGTCACTTAACAAAATTAACATGATCTATTCCTATAGTACTATTCATATAGTACATTACTAATTCTCTCACTGTAAAATTGTGTTGGGGCACCCGAGCGACATATCTGTGTGGCACCAGGCAACTAGGACAAGAGAGCAGTTGATTGCTACATCACTAAAGTGTATGTCCACCCAAATTAATTGGTTTTGGGATGAATTGGGCAAAGAATTAGAACCCTTGCCAGTTTTGAACTGCTCTGGGGAGCTCCCTTAACAAAATGTTTCCTCTCTCCCTGTTCTACTGACAACATTTTAACAGACAGAACAGACAGAACAGACAGAACAGAATTCATTTCTTTAGAATAGTAGGTGAAGGATAAAACCACTGTGTGATATGTTCAGGTTTTCTGTTTGGGTTTCTGTTACAGATTTTTCCGTAATTGCCATTTATTAAAATGTTGTCAGCAGAACAGGGAGTCAGGGGAGAACTTAATAACAGAGACCGAGAGCACAATAGAAACCAGAAAGTCCAAACACTAAACTAAACTACAAAAATAAAATATTGCCTTTATATACATATTAAGATAAAGTGTGATTACAAAAGAAGAGATATAAGAGCTGTTGATATATTCTTCACACTAGGGCTATTTGGTGGGAGTGGAAGTTGTTAGGGAAGAACAGCAGTGCAGGCAATCAACGTCAAAGATGAACTACAGGAAAAACAAATAATGTCAAAATACAAGAGCAGTGATGGGTGCTACAAGTGCAGTTATGGTATTGGGGTGCACAGAGATAAGCAAACAAGTTATTAAGAGTAGAGGCTTTGCAGGGGAGATACTACTGCAGCAGAACATGGTCACTTGCAATTGGATTTTTCCACTTACCTTGGTGAATGTAGTCAAACTACTTAGTTTTAGAAACCTTAAGCTTTTGCACAAACAATTTTAAAAAACATGATTTTGACTAGCACTTGATTGGATTATTTGAGTCATCACGAGGTATTCATGAAACTAAGGAAGTTATTCTCTAAAGAGCCGAAGGATCCAGCCATAGTTTCGGCTGATCCTTCGGCTCTCTTTGGCCGCCTCTGCCCTTCTTCGGTTTAGCTGAACCGAAGGGCTGGTGTACGAGCTATTCACAATAGTCCGTACAGCAGCCGAAGGCAGCCGAGCGGCTCAGCCAAGCCAAAGGCATATGCTTTTGCTCGACTGAGCCAAAGTGAAAGCTGAACTGTGGAGAAAGATCGGCCGAAGGGCCGACCCATCTCCAGGCAAATGACAGCTGGGCAGAGCCAGCCGTGATCCCACGGCTCGCTCCACCCAGTTATAATGACAGAACAGCATTCCCAAATGACCTGGGGGTGCTGATCTGTTATTCAACAATAACAACTGGGCAGAACCAGCTGTGATGTCACGGCCGGCTTCGGCCAGTTGTTATTCATTGGCTGTCCCCTGCTGAAAACAGTTGTTTTTTCTTTTTCTTTTGCTGGCATCTGTCAGATGCTTTGTTATGCGGTGGGAACTCGTTGCGTGTGGTCGAGTCGCCGTGCAGCATTTTTAAAAAATATTTTTTTCTTCAAACTATCTTTATTATTTAATTTTCCTATTTTTAAAAAAAATTTAAATAATTTTTCAACTTTTTTTGTTCATTCATTTGACTTATTTTCTATTCTGCCCGCTACCTGGGAGGTACCGAGCACAATAGCTGATTCGAATGTCGCTCAGCGGCATTTGGCTATTCACTTAATGCCATTCGCCCCCCTATGAGAATAAGGGCAAACGGCAGCAAGTGAGCTGCCGGAGCTTCGGGTCGGCCGGTCAAACTCCTTCTGCACTTTGACTCAGCCGAACATGCACGGCTGATTTTAGCCGATGTTCCGCTGAAATAAGTCGCACAAGGCCAAAGTGAATAGCCGAACAACGTCCGGTTCACTTCACTTCGGCTCAGTCATTCACTCGGCTGCTTCCGGCAGCTAAGTGAATAACCCCGTAAGGGAAAATTCACTTTGCACAGTAAACATGCTCTACTCATGTAATTGGTGAAGTTAAATTAAATTGATCTTATACCAAAACTAGAATCCTAAACAGAAAAAAAACCTTTTCAAAGATAACATATCCAGCTCTTTTAAAGTGACATTAAAATATAAAAATATTAGTTTTAAATGTTAGTAATGCTAGTGTAAGCACTTACCTTAAATGATGTCCCTTAATCTGATTTTCTTCTTCTTTCCTGTTGTTTTCAGATGCCCCTCCAGCGCTGACTCTTCTGTGCTCGCTGGCACTTCTGATACCACGCGGCATGGGTGCACGCTGTCCATAGACTTACCTTGTGTCTCTCCTCATCTCCCGGCTGAAAATCTGAACTGCGCATACGCCCGCCCCAATATCCTTTGTGGCCGATCGAGATTTTTCAGCTTTTCGGACGGGAGCGTGCGGCGAAGACACAGGTAAGTTTTAACCTTTTTTTAAATTTTTTTTTTTGCATATCTACTGCTTGCTTGCTGAGAGTTTAATAACCCTTTAAACCTAAAAAAATTATTGAAGTACCCTAACTATAAAATAATGTATCACTTGGCTGTAGATCCTTCAATCATCTCTGAATTTGTGCTGACACTGTCTTTCCTTCTGGAGGGTGGCTACTTTTGTTCCCCATGGTCCCTGCATGTGGTGAAAGGGTTCATGTCGACGAGAGTCACCTGGTTTACCTTTTTAGCATCAGCCAAAAACCTACAGGGTTATTCACAAAAGGGTGAAGAGTTTGGAGAAGGCAGGAGAAGTGAACAATCTAGGCCAAAATAGCTGATTTGCAAAAATTCTACAATTCATCTCATTTTCCATTTCAGTTATGTTGTCCTAGATTGTTCACTTATCCAGCTTTCTCCAAACTCTTCACCCTTTTGTGAATAACCCTGTAGGTTTTTAGCTGATGCTAAAAAGGTAAACCAGGTGACTCCCGCCGACATGAACCCTTATGGTTACTGCACCTGCATGTGTAAGTGTTGAATTATTCACTTTCTTCCAATTACAATTCTTTTTTAAAATATGGAATTAAGCAGCCTATAGATAACATAATAAATGTAACATTACAGTAATGATTAATTTTTCTAAGCTGACTATACATGGCCATATTTTTCACTGACAATATAAACCCTTTTGTGGCAGAGTGGATTTTGCACACGTGTTAAAATACACATTTTAGGCCTGAAAATTGCTTAACACTCCCCAAAATTATATATTTTCTGAAAGAAAAGACCCTAGAAAATACAACAGTGGTACTTGCAATTGTTTTATGTTACACAATATTAGAGCAACAATTTATTAAATACAAATGTCCAGTAAAAAATTAATTCAACTTAATTTTAGTGTACACAAACACCACATAATATAAATAGATACCAAATATGTTAAGCTTCAAGATTGTGTGCACTTGTAAAACAGCCAAATACTATCCAAAAGTACCCAAAGTTGTCAGTGGGCAATGCTTTAAAAGCCTCTACAGGTCATCAATTTAAAGTTAGCTGCAAATAATGGCGCTAGAGTTATTTTTATCTGGTGTGTGCGACAAAACCCAACATGTTTGGCACAATCATCGTTTTCATATGTAGCTGTTTCCAATGCATGCTTTAAAATTTGCATGTGCATATATGTTGGGGGGCTTTACAAATTGTTTTTATTTCATTTAAACTTTGTGCTTGATAAGCTTCATTCCTTGCCACAGCTCAGAACCTGTAAGTGACAACATCTTTGTTGCTTCCAGGTTCTTTGAATGGAGAGGAGATCCCCTGCAGCTGTCACTTTCCCTGCATCTGCTGACACCTGCCATGGTTGTCCCAGGCCTTTAGGGGCAGCAGAGCCTGAGATACATGTGAGGGGTGGCAGGTGGGGAGACCAGCATGCTGCAGGGTTGTTGGAAGTGGTTAGGCAGCTTTACAGCCACCGGTATCACTTTCAGCATATAGCCAGGAGTCAACCAAGTATAAGTTTACAGAGACACACTACTACGGATGTTGTACTTACATCTGTGGTGGCGATAGGGTTAAGGAGCATCATTTTAACCACTTGCTGTCCACCCGTTGTAAAAAAAAAATGGATGGACAGCAACCTCCTATCAGGGGGTGGAAGTAACGTTTCCATAGAAGAGTTCAGGTGGCTCTACAGCCATCCAAACGCTTGTATGATACCAAATAGAATATACCCCCACCTCAACTGCCGCTTCCCCCCCCTGTTGCTGTGCTGCCCCCCCTCCACCACTACTGCCGGTTATTCTGGGCTCTGCTGTCCCCCCTGCAGGTCCAGGACTGGCACATTCTCACACTTGCTGATCTCTCCTCCGATGTTTAAACGTGGTTGTGATGTGTATTATATCACTTACGCTGTTAACTGTCATTTCTCTGGCTGCTATAGTCAGAGAAGAAGGTGGTGAAGCTTCTTTTGAGGTCCCTAGGTGACACTAGGGGTCTAAGAGACCCATGATGTCTCCATAAAGAGTACCTGTCATTGTATATTTGCTATCACATAGGGGCTTGTTAGCCCCCAAAAATTAAGTCCCCTGCCCCCACATGCACGCACATATAAACATAAATATGCATCAGCTGCGACAAATTGCAAAAACAACGATTACACCACACGTTACATATCACCACAATTGTCAGAGTGGGGGCAATAATTCTAGGGCCATGAATCACTGTTAACATTACACTGATGAGTGGTAAAAGTTTTGAAAGTGTTGCCTATGGCCAATTTTAGGTATGGTAGTTTTTTTGCGATTTCACTGGTGCACACAATTTTAAAGCTTGACATGTCTGCTGTCTATTTACCCAACGTGACCCCAACTTTTATATTTTGCCACAAATATGGGTAATAATAAATGTTTTATAACATGATGTAGGGAAAACAGCTTTATTTTTTCAACATTTTCAATATTTATTTAATTATATAGTAAAAAATAAAAATCCCAGGGGTGATTAAATACCACCGAAAGCTATATCTGTCCCAAAAAAATGGTGCAACATTCATTTCAGTAAAGCATTTCATGACTGAATACATGTCAGTCAAAGTATTGCAATGCTGAATACTAAAAAATGGCCTGGACAGGAAGGGGGTTCCAGTGGTTAAAAGCAGTGGATGTGACATTTAGTAAGCATTCTCTGCAGGTAAATTAATCTATGTATGCCTGCAGTGAGTGTTTTACCACTTTATAAATATACCTGTCTCATGATCACCAAGATTCCGTGTGATTATTTTCTCCTAAAAATCAGTGTTATCATTTTTGTGTGATTCTGTTTGCCAGTGCACAAACCCAGTAAAGTCCCGTAGAATGAATGCCATAACTTATTATACTGTATGTAGATCTCTGGTCTGGTGACCCTTTTATGACCACATTAGAGCACTGTTTCATTATAATAAGATTTTATATTGATTGTTTTGTTACCTGCTTTTAAATTAGTCGAGTAATTAAATTATTTACAACATGAATCACTAAATAAACATTATTTTTCCCTAAAAATAAAAGTCTTTCTTAACTGTTAATATGTTATCCCCTATTTTTTATCCCCTATTTTTAGCATGCATTCTCCTTTTCAGAAACCCTTGGACTTCATGACAAAGAAGTTTTTAAGATGTATTCATAATGAAACAGATTGCTTAGTGATGTGTAAAACAATTAATTTACTTTTCTATGCTTCATTTAATTAACATAACTTGTAATCATTTGAAAATGTCCCTTGAAATATAGTAACATAGAAACTATAAGGCTTCTAAATATACGTTTGTTCATAATACGCCAGAAAATAATTGAATTGAATTACAATTATTATGATTGTGCAGTTTATACAGTAAATATTGTAACTAACTAGTGCCACTTACTGTAGAAAAAACATTATGAAAAAAACAGATCTCAGCATAAAAACTTGACAGCAATAATTGAGTGGAAAAATCTATGAGGAGCTGTCAGAAAGAATCACTGCATTTCACATTTTGTAATAAATGTTAACTAGAGTGCTTGTGATTTACTACAGGAAGTCATATTTATGCCAGCTATAATATGGTCTGAAATTGGCTGTTCTGTTCCTGCTGGAAGACTTTTCTTCTACTATTCTGAATAGATCATACAGTAACTTTAGGAATAGGAATGATTATTGTATTGGAGTGACACTAAACTCACTAATTTGCCAGTTACATTCAATGCATACCTCTAGTGATAACTGTCACTTATCAGTAACTGTCAGTTACCAATGTGGTTATGTCAGTTCTCAACCAAACTTCCATGCCCTCAAATGGCTGGTGTCATAGATGATCACATGTGCAACACTATGGCAACTACAGATCCAAATAGAGGCTAAGATGGCATTGCCTTCGGCTGTGAAGGATAAGAGGGTTTAATTTTACTTTAGTTTAAGCTTTTTATTTTTTTGTCCTAGCTCCAGAGACATGTCAGAAATAGTCTTTTTTAACAGCATATCAATGAGACTCTCTTACATAACAGGTTTACATTTTCAAAAACTACAGTCACCAGGTGATTATGCAAACAAGGGGTTAAAGCATATCTGAATCCAAAATGAAAAATGTGTGTTTTGCAGTTTACCGGTCCTTAGATGAGGTGGCTGCATTGGAGTTCATTTTTTAGCCTTTGTTTTCTTTATTTTCACCTGACGTTCACTTCTCCATGATATCTATATAGAAAGCCATGGCTGCCTTTCAGGCTTAAGTCCAATTTGTCTGCCTTTGTTTCTATTCATTACATGAGAGATAGGAAGATAAGTAATTTACATTATTAAGATAAGACTATTTTATGCTTTCAATTCAGCTTTCAGTATATGTTCTGCACTTGCTAAACAATGTTCTTACCTGAAAAAAGATAACTAATGCAGCCACCTAAGGACTGGTAGGGTGCCATTTATTACATTTTTGTTCATTATTTTAGCTAATCTTTATGTTTACATTAGCATGGGTATGTGTGTCAAGGAGGGTGGTGCAAGACTGTTATCACAACTTTTGAGTGTATAATGTCATAATAATATATGACAGTTAGACTGCCTATCCACATAGTAATCCATGTGGTATGGCAGTCTATTCATGTTGCCTGCTACTGTAACGCTGCATGGGGGGTGGGGCTTTCAAAATGAATGCCACTGCAACACGATTTACATGTTAGTGTGAGTTGCAGTAACATGCAGTCATTTTACACATATTACCGCAACACAATTATGTCCCCACTTAGGGGATTAAGAGGGGACATGAGCTTGATGTACAAAATGTTTACTTTTTTACAGTAAACTCCCTAACAAGGACTAGAGGCCACCACTGAAAATTGGTAGAGAAAAGATTTAACCACAAGCGGCGTATGGGTCTCTTTTCAGTTAGAGTGGTTAAAGTCTGCAACTCTCTGCCACAACCAGTGGTATCAGCTGAGAGTACCGACTCATTCAAAAAGCATTTAGATACCTTCCTCAGAGACAATAAGGCTGGATAGCCCCCCCATGGGTGTATTTTTTCTGCTAGTTTTTCAGCTCTTTTTTTTTGGCGTTTTTTAGCACGTTTTTCCGTTCAGTGATTATGATTTTTTGTTTTTTTTTCCTTATTTTATTTATTTTTTATTTTTTTCACTTTCAATCTTCCCGACGGCTCCACCCCCTTGCGACGCGGCCGTTCACAAGGGACGGAACCCGGAAGTTGGCAGCCACCGGAGGACACAGCGGGGATCGCGGACAAGGTAAGTCCTACGCTGTATTCCCAAGTGTGGCTTGGGGTTACCGCTTTGTTAACACTTTGTTGTGCACTGTTTTACACCCTGCACAGTTGACAGGGAGATTGTGGTTTGGCCAGGCCATTTTTCAGTATTCAGCACTGCGGTACTTTGACTGACATTTATTCCATCATTGCAACGCTGTACTGAAATTCATTTTATACCATTTTTGGGGGACATATTGAGCTTTTGTTTGGTGGTATTTAATCAGTTATTTTTTACTATATTAAGGAAAAATTTCTGAAATTTGTTTTAAAAGTTTTTTTTTGTTTTTGTTTTACATTATGTTGGGAAACAATTCTTATTACCCAATTTTTTTGGTAAAATATAAAAGACAGGGTCACCTCAGGTAAGTAGACACCAAACATGTCAAGCTTCAAAATTGCGTGCCGGCGAAATCGCAAAAAACTACCATATCCAAAATTGACCATGGGCAACACTTTAAAAACTTTTACCACTCATCAGTTTAGTGTTGTAGGTGATTAATGGCCCTAGAATTATTGCTCTCACTGCGACGTTCGCGGCGATATGTAACATGTGCGGCATAATGGGCGCAATCATTGATTTCGCATATATGTGCACCCGATGTTTGCATGCTTGTATGTATTGGTGGGGACTTTAAAAAATGTGTGTGTATATATTTTTTTTATTCTTTTTCATGTGTGACTTTAAATTTTAATTTTTTTTTGCAACTTTAATTTTTTTACCCTATTTTTATTTTTCACCTAACTTTATTGTTATTACATAGGGGGCTATCCCCCCCCCCCCCCTATGTGATAGCAAAGAGGATGTGATGGGTCCTCTTTATGGAGATATCAGACCCCTAATGACACCTAGGGACCCCTAAGAAGCTGATAAAGTAGAGATCTTTCCACATTCACACAAGAATGCGGAAGGGATGTAATATACATCCCTTTCGCATTCTGACACCAGAGAGGGGACCGGAGGGAGATGGGGAAAGATCTCCCTCTGATCCCCTGTCACAGAGCCACCATGCTGGTCCTGAGCTCGCACCAGGTGGAGCGCAGGACAGCGGGAGGGGGAGCCGCGGAGGGAGGGGCGCACGGACCGGCACCTATAGCCCTATGGCGGATCGCCCGCTCAAATCTAGGAAGCTCCCGGCTGGCCGTATTACAACAATGGCCAGCCGGGAGGCAGTTAGAACATCTTCCTTCACTTGGTATTGTTGGTATGGAGATTGTAATATGCATGATGAGATTAGTAGTTTCTTTGTGCTCTACTGACCCATATACACCAGCCAGTTTAGAGTTAACCAATCCATCAGTGAGCATTGCTTCCTGCATCTGTGTAGGGTGGAGCTTTTGAACACATTTAAGTGATAATACTGGTCTGTATTTGTTACCTCTATGAATAAGCCTACAGGTGAAACATGTGAGAGGTTGTAGCTGATTGGGGGTGTGCAGCGCTGGCATTTGCTGTTTTATACACTTTTATTCACTGTTATACTGGATTTGCTGTGAATTTCAACAAAGTCTGTAGTATTGGAATTCTCTGGATAGTGCGGTCTGTTCGTATACTACTGCATTCCAAGGTGGAGACGCACCTATTAGACCAGCACCTAGGGAGTCCTGATGGTGGCTTTCAAAACTAATAACATTTTAATGCACTGCAGTTTGTGCTTTAAGATTAGTGTTAGGATTACAGGAAAATATTAGTGTAAGCGGAGTCTTGTGAAGGATATCGCTCAATGCATTGAGAACTATCAGTGCTGATCCCCTGCTAATGTAGACAATTATAATTTTCTCCCCCAATAAAGTATATGATTCACTATCATTTATAACAGAGTGTAACATGTAGTAATCACCCCTTTGGTCACATTATGTGCAACTCCTATTTTTAGATACAGGTAAGGAAATCCTTTTAAGAAGAATACCATTTTTTAATAATCTGATGACATAGTAGGGGGGTAGTATATGTGGTTTTTCAGGTCAAACAGAAATAGCTTTGAAATTACAGCTTCTTGTGTACTTTCAAAGGACCTGTTTGCTGGAACAAGACCTGTTAACACACCTAAATGTAACTTTGTAACCATGAAACAATGGATTTAAAGTGACACTAACCTCAGGAGTTAAATCTTAAAAATGCATAAGTTTCAGGATTAAAACAGGAATGCAGAGTACTGTTCACAGCTGTTTGCCTCTTGTCCCTTGCATGGTTTTGCACCAAAAAGACCAAACACTCACTTACACTAACTAGGGGGGGCTCAGTGACTGAGTCCCTACAATTTTGCCCCTATAACCGAATATTCTAGTGCTCTAAAATTAGTAGTTGCATGTCCTATATGTGCCACCTTATAACTGTTTTTTTTAATAGTGCCATAAAACTCGATGACACTATCTTAACCCCTTCCCAATGAGCAGAATATAGAGTTTCTTGTATGCAAGAGTCTAAAAGGATTTGTACATTATTATGCTGGTGTAGTAGCTTCATTATTGTGCTGTTAAAATTATGCAGCAAGTGGATCCACACATGCATACCAATACAGTATATGACCTTAATGAAACATTCTCCAAGAACTCTCACTTTCTTTCCTGCATCATCATCATTTTTCAAGAGAATGTTTAAGAAGAATGCACTCTAGATTGGGTGTCATTTCTCTCTAGCCTAGATGAAAGTCTCTAAAGGCTAAACTACCTGGGTGTTTTGATCTGATGCTACAGAATGATTTAAACACTTGTTGAAAACGTACAGTAATTTCAGTGATTTTCACCAGCTTCCAAACATCTCAAGTAAAGGCCAAATTTCAGTTATATATATCCACCTAGCCAAATACCAATGTGCTACCTTTATGCCAAAAATGTTGTCTAAGTTTACTGAATCTCATAAAAAAACAAGTAGAATCCACAAATGGTTAGAATCTAGTATAGTACACAATGTAACACAATCCCTTATTTAAAGCCTATTTAACTTCTCTGGAAGTTAAAGCTGTTTCCTGTATGGGCTCTAAGGCCCCGTTCACACTGAGCGATTTATCGCGCGATTTTTGCAGCGATATCGCTCATATTTCCGCGCGATATCGCTCTATGTAGCTTCTCCAATACATTTCAATGGAGCTGTTCACATCTCGTCGCTCAATATCGCTTGTAGCTCGTCGCTGGTAGCTTGTCGCTCCTACATGACCCTTTTTTCGAGTGATTTTGAGCGATATTGCGCCTGATTGCATACAGCCCAATAGGAAAAAGTAGCGCGATGTCGCACGACACGTCGCTCTATATCGCTCGTCGCGCAATATCGCTCAAAGTCGCGCGATTTTCATGTCGCTCAGTGTGAATGGGGCCTAAGGTGTAATGGGTTTAACCACTTCAGCTCAAGTACCCGTATACCCCCTCATGGACCAGGTAAACTTTTACATTTCAGCTATGGGACTGTTTATTTGGTGATAACTTTGTCATTAGTTAAGATATCAATGTAATACATACAGTACATTGATTTTTTTTGGAAAGAAAAACTAGGCTCTCTTTTGGCAATATTATGTTGAAAAAAGTATTTTATTCTATGGATAAAAACAAAAACATTTTTTGACCAATGTTATTTTTTTATTGCAAAAAGTAGTTTTACTGTAAATAAAAAGTACACATTTTATTCTATCATTTAAAATGAATTTCTGCTATGAAGCATAGCAACAGTTTTTGCAAATGAAAACAATGCATTTTTTCAATTTTGCACATTGTGTTTGCTACACAACGCTGAAAAAAGTAACAAACAAAAGAATAAAATGAGTAAAAATATTAATGACAAAAAATAAAAAATAAATAAAAAACAGCAGAAAAATAATAGCAAAGGGGACAAATTAGTTAATAAGGCTTATTAGGTTAACTATAGGTTAATATGGGGTTAAATAGGAATATATTTAAACATAATAACGTGTATGGTTTTTTTAAGTGATTCAATAGGCAAATCAAAGGTCACACCCTTTGATCTATATATGAATGAAATAATAAATACAATGAAAAAAATACTTTAATTTATTGTATTGTATGTACTGCAAGTGTTATTTTACACAAGGTGGCTACATTTTGACAGCTGCCCCTTTTGTGTAATACCAAGCAATTGACTGGGTTAGTACACATAGGGGTCTATTCACGAAGCTGCCGAAGCAGCCGATCCTTTGGCTAGCTTCGGCCCCAGGACCCCTTCGGTTCATGTTTACTATTGGCTATTGCAAATTGAAATAGCCAATAGTAATGTACCAATGCTTTTCAATGGTAAAATTTATTTTTTTCTTTTTTTTCTATTCTGACATCTTATCAGCCGTACCAGCCTGAAGTGAATAGCCGAACAGTGTTCGGCTCACTTGACTTCAGGTTGGTCATTCACTCGGCTGCCTACGGCAGCTTAGTTAATAGACCCCATAGTATATCACTTATAGCTGAAAAAATTCAGATATGACCATGGATACGGATTTTCAGGATTTGTGCACATTACACAATTTAAGTACAGTAAGCGAAGATGTAGATTGTTTCCACATTGAAATTAGAATTCAACAACCCCTTGAAATAGAATTGTTTATAAAAACGAAATCTGATTTCTATCCCATCCAAGATAAGGGGGATCATTTAGACCTCTTTCAGAAATTGGTAGAAAGAGATTTGATCCTATTAGCAGAGGAGGTTAAAAGTTACTCCCAGAGGCTCCAACACAACTTAAGTAGAACAGAGAGAGAGAGGCATTAGTGTCTCTGAAGAACAATACAGGCATTATAATATATATATATAAATGCTGACAAAGGCAGAGCAGTAGTGATTCTTAATACCACTGATTTTGAGAGTGAGGCTCACAGACATTAGATGATAGCAATACTTACCTAAAATTAAGGAGTAACCCCACAATATCATATAAAAAAGAGCTAGAGAGTTTAGAAGGACAGGCTAGATTTTTAGGGCTTTTTGAGGATAAAATTGTAGATAAAGTGGTGCCAGACTCTCCAAAAATTCTTATTTTTTTTATAACCTTCCAAAAGTACACAAACCAGAAATGTCACCTAAGGGCAGACCTATTGTTGCAAGAATTGGGTCTTTATGTTAATCTCTTAGTGACCTAGTTGATGTTTTGTTACAACCTTGAGTTAGAATTTTACCTACTTATACACGTGACACTAAACACGTCATTCAACGATTGGAGGGATTTAAATGGCATGCAGGGTTTAGATGGCTTACATGTGATGTTACCTCATTATAGTCTTGCATTCCTTACTCATTGGGTATGGATGCCCTTAAACATCATTTAGATGATTATACAGAATATTCTATGGATTTAAAGAATTTCATCAGCAGTGCAGTATATTTTTTGGTAAACCATATGTATTTTATGTTTGACAACCAGTTCTATCTCCAAAGACGTGGTGCCTCGATGGGAGCCAAATTTGCTCCCACATACACCAATCTCTATATGGGGTGGTGGGAGGAGCACCACGTTTGTGGAGATGAAAATAAATTTAGGAGAAATATACTTTTTTGGCACAATATATTGATGACCTGCTCTTCATAGTGGACGGTAGTTTACCTTGTGGGATCTTTTTACAACAGTTGAACAAAAATCAATTGAATTTGAGTTTCATCATGGAAGAGCAGGACACCATGATAAACTTTTTGGACATTACCCTTATTGGGTCTATTGAGGAAAGAAGTATACAGGTGCGCTCATATCGAAAGTCTATATCAAAGAATACATTATGAAGAGCAGACAGCTGTCATTCAGGCCATGTAAAACGGACAATCCCTAAGGGACAATTCATACGAATGAAGCGCAATTGCAGTAGGAAAAGGGATTTTGATGTAGAAGCTATGGATTTTTGTAGAATGAGGCTACTCCCAATCACTGATTAAGGGAACATATCAAGAAGTCTGTAGGATTCCTAGAAACTATTTATTATGTGATAGAACTAGAGATGCTTAGATGGTTCCTCTGTTATCTATTTTTCTACGTGTTTTGAAGAGATCAAGTTGATTGTATAGGGATATCTGCCCATTTTGTATGGAGATCGAGATCTGAAGAATGTATTAGAATCAGGGGTGCATTTTGTAGCCCAAAAAGCACCAACTATAAGTAACGCACTTTCACCTAGCCTTTTCATCAAAAATAAAAAGCAGTCTGGAACAGACTGGCTGAAGTTGGTAGCTATATTCAGGTGTAACTCATCTCGTTGCTCAACTTGCCATGTCCTAGAAGATGCCCATAGAATTGTATCATATGCAAATTGAATCTCATATGAAATTAGCCAATTAGTGGACTGCCAAACTATGGGTTTGATATGTGTTATATCTTGTGTAACATGTCACAAACAATATGTAGGGAAAACTAAGAAGAGGTTATGTGATAGAATGAGAGATCATCTATCAAATATCCAAACCAATAAACGAGCTAATGTAGCTAGACATTTTTGCGAGCGATATCAGAACGACATTGCTAGCTTGAGAGTCCAGATCATAAAGACAGTGGATACACCCCTTAGGGGAGGGTACAAAGCTACCCTCTTGTCAAAATGTCTTCTGGATATTTAAGTTAGACACTCGTATCCCTAAAGGACTCAAATTTGAATGGGACATAACAAATTTCTATAAAGAAATTGCTTATACAATATTGTTCCTTTTGGTGGATCCAGTGTCCAACTAGTATAATATCCTCTACTCTACACATATATATGGGGTTTACAGACTACATAAAGTCTATATATTGATCCTCTAATCTTTTTGGGATGTGGTTAAATTTTTGACATATATTATATTCTAATCTTTAGTTCCACACCCAACTACTTAATGTTTAACATTCAATCTTTAATATTTTGCAGTATATATTCATGCAGCTTGTAGATCTAAAATGTATTCACTCATAATTGTGGGTTCATTTTTTTACTATCTTCCATTTTTTATTATTCATAGTTTTCTGTTGTATCATGGATATAATTATCCTTGGAGATTAGTCTGTAGATACAGTTAAGTAGTCTTAGCGATCTTTTGAAATTCTATTCTTATTTGTTTTATAATGAGTATTAATAAAAAAAATGATTTTAACTTTTGACAATGGGAACAGGATTCAATGTTTGTGAGCATTTCTCCGATTCATATACTAATATCTAGTAGTGCAGATATCTATTCCATTTTATTTCAATTATTGTTATCGATCGTTGTATGCTGACCTCATATATAGGAGAGTTATCCTCTATGACAGGGGGTTTGTAGATCTGACCGTTTACTTTAATACAGCATATCCAGCATTACATATGGACATTTGTTATTTGTTTCCCATTGTCATTTTTGTGATTGATGTCGTTTGTTTTTATGAGAATTGTTACTTATGTGATATCTGTTTCTAGTCTTCACTGCTCCATTAGACCTGTGATCCTTTCTATTGAAGGGGTGTGATGCTGTTTTGTAGTTTTCACCTGTATGATATTAGGAGTTTATTTCCAACTAAGATAGGCATTACCTGTGAGATGGGCGGTGATCCTTTCTACTGAAGAGGCGTGATGCTGTTTTGTAGTTTTTAACTACAGTATATGGTATTGGGAATTTTATTTCCATCTAAGTTGGTTACATCCAAAGGGTAACTACTTAGGCGTCACCTGTGAGATGGGTGGTACTCAGCAGTTATAAGAATAAAAAAGTTCACCTCCTATGATTAAGCCCAGGTGGTGAAATGCGCGAACGGCGGTGGAGTAGGAGAGATACTATGGTGGTGTATACCTTGTATTTTGAACATTGCATGGAATTTGCAATCATAAAGTTGGATTTTTATGGACCTCAGTTTCGTGCTTCTGATTTGGAGAGACAAAGCAATTGCCAGCTATTATTTTAACAGCAGATAATTTCCAGTAATTGCTTGTAACAGAGGCAAGGGGAACAACAGCAGGGGGAGAGGAGATGGGCATAAAAGATGCTTCCTAAAAATGTTGTCAGTGTTTTAGGATGTGTCCCTTATATTCAAAAGCCTCAACTGGCTAAGGAAACAATAAGTCCTAGAAAAAGAAGTGACATGCAGTATGAGAGAACACTTCTTAGTGTAACATAAATAAATTGCTTAATGCCTGTTTTGCCTGTGTTGCTGTTGAAGAGTTCCCTATCCTGCCTACAGCATTTTCTTTGAAATTATTTTCATATTGAAAATAAGAAACAGGTATAAGCCTTGATCAATAACAAGAATGTTACATTGAAAGCATAAAGTTCCACAAACCCTGCCTACAGGCATTTAACCAGACAGAAAAGTGAGGGGAACTCCAGATAGCAGTAAAAACCGGACCTCCGTTCTAACATTTCTCCACTCTGTCCACACATGTTTTTGGATAATAAGTCTGGACTTACACTTTAAAGTCTTTCACAGAAAACATGTGATAAAACTACACAAGAATTGCTTCACAATTGTCTTCTTAAACCAATTCTATCTATAGTGTATTATTGAATACTACTTTTGACCATTTTACCAAGAAAAGGATACTATAACTGCTCTCAATAGCCATATCCAGATAAGATATACAGTTCTCATATTTATGACCAATACAACCATTGTCCTTGTAACAGGTGCAGACATTAGGCTCAGTTCACAATACCAGGACAAGTATTCCTTAAAAAAACAAAAAACCCCAATGAAAATGGCTTCACCACATATCTCCGCTTGACAAAGAGGCAAGGACCTCGAAGCGCGTAGCGCTCTCTGGACCCACTGAGCACCTTTTCTGACGCTCAGTGAGTTCAGCCGAGTTCAACACACCGCAGCCCCTCTGTCCCCATTTGCAGTCTCCCGTGCAGTCAGACCTGCTGTCATTCATCCTGCAGAATACCGCACACTGCTGTTGTGGCCAGGCTTGGCCAGCTCGGTCCGCACAACCTCAGCTTCTGACTCGTCTTGCCAGCCTAAGACCATCCAGGCACGCACCCATCCATCCCACGGTCACTCCACCATGTACCCTGTCGAAATCACGTTTTACACAGGGATCACAGAGGACTTTCTCCTGAGACACAGGGAGATCTCAAACGTAAGTGTATTCATACAGTAGTTGCGCTCTAAAAACATTTGTGTAATGTCTGAAAATAGAGTGGATAAGACTGTAGTTACGCTTCACGAATTGAGTCTTTATTGCGGGATAATAATTTTACTTGTAATACAAGTTTACATACTGTTCATTAAGCGCTAGTGGAAAGAATCTGCAGTAGCAGCAAAAAAAAGTTTCAAATCACTTTTAACCTTCTTAACCCCTATTTCCTCTCGTGCTTATATTAGATCCATTAAGTCCATTCGCTGCCCTGTATATTAACCATTTCACCTCCCGTATCCTGCACATCTATACATTAACCCCTTTATTGCCATCCTCCCACTGTGTGTGACCTGTTCATTAATCCCTTCACCTCCTCCTCCCTCTTTCTATGACCTGTACATTTATGGTATCTTGTGCACTACTACAAAACTCTGTGTGTTAACTCCCTCAATAACGGCATGTTTCTTCATTTCCAAAAAACTGCGGCAAAAAATCAGATCACCTTGCAGTGTCTAATTTTCAAAAAGGGGTCATTTTGGGGATTTTCATACTGTCCTGACATTTTATTTCCTATGATTTATAAATGAAAGTAAAGTTGTTTTTTATTTTTTTAATTTATATTTTGTTTGCTTTTTACTCTATATAGTAAAAAAAAACTATTAAATACCACAAAATAAAGCTCTATTTGTCCCAAAAAATTATATAAAATTTATTTTCTTAGTGTTGCCTGATGGAGGAATTCTCGGCCAAAACTTGCACAGCACTGAAAACTGAAAACTGGCCTGGTATGTTATTGTCACTCGGTTAAAAGGTATTACTACTTATGTAAATGTTATCAGGATAAACAAACTCATCTTAACTATGCAGGCATGTTAATGTATGCATCGCCAACTTAAAAAATGCAGTTCAAAGCAAAGGAAAATCACATATTTTAGATGATCACTTGCAGTGATTTTGCTTTCCATAAATTATTTTCATGTTACTTTTAGTGTGCCTTTTGAACTTGCTAGAAAATTTAATTACTTCAGTGAGAGTCAACTCCCTAGCGCCGTCTCCTCCCTCCTTGCATGTGAAAGCCCACTCCTCTGTTAGGAGTGTCTAATTACTCTGTGTGCTGACCCACACTCCTCCCTCCCTTTCTTCACCTTCCGATATATCCTTTTTTCCTGGTGCCTACATGGCAGCATACCTATGGTTGGTACTCCTTCCAAATCCAACCCACAGAACCGATAACTCTATGAAGGTTTGACAATAATATAGGCCTACCTATCCCTGTTAGTTGTCAATGAGGTGAAGGAAGCAACATTTTCCTGTGAATTTTTTTCAGGGTAGAAAGATTGCCAAAGATTGGCAGATATCTGTCTATGCTGTCATCCACTATGGGTGCGTTCACTCTCTTCTTACCTCCTCCTAGCCCCCCCCTATTTTTTTTTCTCCATTACCTGCTGTGGGTGGAACTTCCTGCTCTCTCCCTCTGGCTTTTTCCTAGCTCCAGCTTCTCCTGCTGACTGCTTCATATCCAGTTCTGGTCTGCACATGTGCAGACCGGATGCTCTGGCTGGCACATGCGAGCAGTGACCATCTTTAAATGGGGCAGCAGGCACAGTAAAATAATGCAGTTGGGCAGGTGGCTCCCATTAGGTTCATTATTAAACTTGCATGTTTTACTCCATGCTAGATGCTTTTGCTGGAGGGGGAGTGGAGAGGTCATGGTCATATCCGCTTAAATTTACCATGGTCTCTGCTTAAGGTATGTATCTCTGGGTTAGCCTATTTCTTCCTCACTATCTGGATATCTCTTCAGAACTTTATTTCTCTGGTGCAACTGCTTGCATGGATTTGTCACCACAATCAAAAGAACCTCAACATGCCACTAGGTAAGGGTTCAGCTATTTGTAAGTATTGTTTCTTTTAAAAAAGCATGTTACTCATGGTCTGCGAATGGGTTTGGTTGACATCTCTGAGCAAAGGAGATCACATAAGAATTTGCAGAAACAGTCCAGGTCACATGGCCATCATTCCTCATCACATTCTTCCCCACATCACTCACATGGCAGAAGTTATCTGTCCTTATCATCAAGGCCCACTGCAGGAATTTGTCCCCCTGCTGGGTTTGTGAAAGTCCTGCTCTAGCTGACAAACAAGATGTTGTTGAATGTTGCCTTGCCATCCGGTGGATTTTCCTACTATTTGCGCACACATGATAAAATATAAATTTTTGGCTAGAAAACAGCTTCAGACCCCCAACAATTATATATTTTCTGAAAGCTGAGGCCCTGTAGAATAAAAAAATGCTAGATGCAATTTTTTACGTTGCACGGTTTTTGCGCAAATGTTTATCAAACCCGTATTTTTAGGAAAAAATAAACGAAATAAAAATTTAGTGCACAGAAACATAATATAGTACCCACTTTTTTGGTAAAATATGAAGATGGGATCACGTCGGGTAAATAGATACCAAACATGTCAAGCCTTAAAATTGCGTTCGCCTATGAAGCCGCAAAAAAAGTAAATACCCAATTTAACCATTTTAAACGCTTTTACCGCCCATCAGTTTAGTGCTAACTGTCATTGATGGTGCTAGAATGATTGCTCTCGCTCCGACGTTCGCAGCGGTATGTAACATGTGTAGCGCAATTGTCCCTTTTGCACGTAGGCGCACCGACGCATGTTTGCGTGTGTATGTGGGAGACGGGGGTCTTAAAAAAATTATTAGATTTTTATCATTTTTCTTTTATGTTACTTAAATTTTTAGAACTTTTTAACACTTTATTTTTGTTTACACTAACCCTATTGCTATTACATAGGGAGCTAACAAGCACCCTATATAATAGCAGATAGGGTGTGACAGGTCCTCTTTATGGCGACATCAGGGGTCTTGCAGACCCCTATTGTCACCTTGGGACCTCAAAGAAGCAGAGATCTGCTTCCCCAGCTTCATCTCCTGGCTCTAAGAGCCGGAGACTGTGTACAGTGACACCGGAAGTGATGTAGTACACATCACTTCCGGGTCCAGTGATCGATGGAGAAATCAGCGGCTGGAAGCCGCTGAATCTCTCTATGGTCACTTCGGGGAGACCCGCCGAGCCGCACAGTGACAGCGGTACCGGTGGAAGACACCGGCAGCCGTGGGTGGGGGGAGGGGGTAGCGCCGCCGCACGGTACAAACGATCCGGCGTCTGTACATTAACAGAAATTAACAGCAATCACCTGCTGTTAAGAGCGGCACCAAGAACACGCCTGCTGCAGCAGCTGTGTTCTTGTTTAACCACTTCAAAGGGCCGCCGTCTGTCGACGTATTGCGGCCCGGAAGTGGTTAAACATGTGTTGCAGGATTCAATCAAAAAGCTTCCTCCCACTCTGGATCTTCCAAAGATTTAATCTGTGGCTACAACTTTGTCAAGGTAAAGAGGGCACATAGCAAGCACAGAGAGCCAAAACATCACATAAACCTATTAGTTAACCAGACCATATCAAATTATGCTTTTTGGCTAAGGCATAAAAATCCTAATATAAAACAGAAAAAAAAACCTCTAGCAGCAGGAAATACCTCAGACAAAGAGCCAAAAAAAATCATAATGAAAAAAACAAATCTTTTTCGTGAAGAGGCTGGAGGCCAGTTCTCAATCCCAAAAAGTTAATTCATCTAATTCTGATCCAAAGGTTTAAAATGGAATCCTTGAATTCAGTAATAATGGCTGTTCAACCAAATGACTGGATGATTAGAGCATGTATACTTGGATATTCCCATTCAACAATATCTCAGATTTCAGGTGGGAGAGTTACACTTAGTTTCAATGCCTCCCCTTCAACTTATCAATCTCTCTGAGGACCTTCAACAAAGTATTGATTGCGTTTCTTAAACCTCTGAGACTACAGGGTATCCAAGTGTTAGATTACGTGGGTGACATCCTTCTGCTGTCTCAGGAGAGGAGTATTCCTTTGAGCCATCAACAGGTACTGATGGAGATGCTGTCCAGGTTCAGATAGTTATTAAATATTCCAAAGAGCAAGTTTGTACCAACCCAAAATATGATTCACCTGGGTGTGTCTGGCTCTAATGAGCAGACAACCGCTAGTGAGCCATTAACAGCTGGTCAATGCATGCTCAAGATAGTCGGCACCTTTTTCTCTTGCATACCGATGGTTTGTTGGGCTCCGTGGGATCACAGACCATTCCAGCTTGTCTTTTCTCTCCAGGAATTTACAAACAGCAATGAATGGGAGTGGAACCATTAGCTGTTGAAAATTATATGCAGGAAATGGAGAACGCCACAAGTGGACCATTTTGCAACACCAATGCCTGCTTTGACGCATTGGGAATCAACACTTGTGAGGAGAGAGAGTGACAGTGCTGGCAGTCATTCCATTCTGGCCCCACAAACCATGGTCCATCCCTCAAAGAGCTCCTCAGGCTACCGATTATACCTCTTTTGCCCTAAATCTGGAAGTGCATAACATCCTGGAGTTGCTGGGCCTGGGTCTGAAAACTCTTACAGTTGAAAATGTGCCTTTAATGTGGAAGGTTCTCTCTTCTCCTCCTTTCACCCTCACAGAGAATTGCTCCCTGATGACCTTTACTTTAAAGTGATATTAAAGTCAAAAGGATTTCAAGCTATTTCAGTTTTAGTTTCCTGCAGAATCTGGTGGTCCCCTGAGCACTGGTCCTGACTTCCTGTTTTAGAGTGACTCCTTTCTCAAGAAGAGTGCTATGCAGTCACCCTTGTGTATGCTACTGAGCTGTGTGTGTCTCCACAAAAACATAGGCATAGCAAATCAAGCTACTTCCCTTCAAGATAGTAGCTGAACACTTGCTGGAGTCTGCACTGTCCTCTGTGACCTTGTACTGGACAGGAAGTTCAAGGAAGCTGAACTGAGAGACTTGGAAGCAACTGTTAAGAAACATGATGATTAAGTGTTTGGTCAAAAATGTTAAGCAATGCTTTATTGGGCAATGTCAATTTGTTTGATCTGGAAAGATTATTGAAAAAAGTTTGAGAATGTAATACTACTTTAAAGACAGTGTTCCTTATTGCTAATACCTCCGCTAAGAGGGTTCCTGAAATTCAAGCCCATGGTAACTCTGAACTCTACCTATCCTTCTTTCCAGACAGGGTTGTTCTGCAGCCCATTCACAAGTTTGTTTCCAAGGTTCCTTCCACCTACCGCTGCAACCAGGAATGGGTCCTTCCAGGTTTTTACCTGCAAGTAGGATTCAGCAGCTCTCCATAGGTAGGACATTTGTATATTTTTCAAGCACTATTTGGCATCTACCAAGTCCTTCACAATCCTCTGTCTGTAAACAATAAATTCATTTTTTGCAGTATTCTCCCATGTAGAAAATCATTTACCATAGGTATGTTAAGTAGCTACTGTAGGCTGGTGCCTACAGTATACATGGCAGCATACATGCCCTTATCTTGTAGCTATTTATGAGAATAGTAGGCCTAGATTATTGTCAATCTTTTATAGAATTGTTGGTCTGGGGGTTGGATGTGGGAAGAGCTACAACCATCCATAGGTTTGCTGCCATGTATAGAAATCAGGAAAGCAGACATACGGAAAGTAAGTATTTTATTTTCCTTTTTTGTATAGCTGCTGGGGAAGGAGTGAAGAGGAATACTAAAGACAGTCACTTCTATGGCATCTCTGAACCTACTTGGGCTGCTGACATCACATCCAAGATGACCGCACCCAGCAGTAGTAGTTTGGATGTCTACACAAGGGATACTTTTACAGATAAATTGTATTAAATATCAAGAATAATTTATTAATGGAGTTGAGAATGTTCAGACAATAAATTGTGTGGAGATTCACATTAATTATCCAATCAAGTGAAAAGCAAATCCCTGTTTACCAATCATGATCACACAATAAAACACAATTTGTTTTATTGTGTTCAAAACACAAACATTCTCCACTCCTTTTAGTAAATCAACCACATAATCTTAAGGGAATATGTTTGTTTTGCTTTTTGATCTGTGTATTTAAAGTGTATGTAAAGCCAAAAATGTAGTTTTGTATAGAGGAGGTTCAAACCACTGTAATGGTTTTGAGTTTCTTGGTGTCGATGTCTTATTAGGAAAAGTTTCCTTTACATCCTGTCCAAGAGACACATCAGAAGATAAGAGGCGATCTTTCCAAACTGAGGACAAATCTTAGACAGTTCTGTGAATTTCAATAAATTCTGCAGTATTGGAATTCTATTGGATAGTGCGGTCTGTTCGTATACTGCTATATCCCAAGGTGGAGACGCACCTATTGGATCAGCACTTGGGGAATCCTGATGGTGGCTAAGGAATTGGAGCAGTGAGATTTCCTTTGGCTCTACAAATCTTAGACAGTTGTCACCAGAATAGGCTTACACATTGAAATATTTCTGTTCACCTTTTCTGAACCTCAGGTGAACCTACAAAGTTTATAAGGTCAAATATGCAGGTAGTAGGCACAAGAGTCCAAACTCCAAAACTCATTCTACTCAGAATTAAGCCATTAACCAAAAATATTTTCCTTTTAGCTGTTACCACACTTGAAGGCATATTTATAAAACCGTGAAGATGATATTCACCAAACAGTCACTTGATATAAATCTTCCTGGTACTTGTGTTTCAAATTACAGTGATTGCTTCACTTTACACGAATGTTTGCTGAATGTCACATTCACTGTATTAAAGGCATGCCCCTTAATGTTATATCATTGATGTCCCAATGCCATGGTGTTCCTCACAGATTTAACATGCAGCTTTGCACAATAGCTTCCATTATGTTATTTTAGTTATTGCCTTGCTAAAAACAGTATTGACCACAGTGCTTGTCCACAGGTGAGCTTCCTGACCTTGTGGTGCCTTTTTGTGCTGTTCTTCCTACCCAGCTGCACTAAAACAAGAATATCCTCAAAGGTACATTCACATATTAAGTATATAATATAGATTGTATAATTGGAATCCTTTTCACTGCCTTATCCTAGTTTGGAAAACTAAATCCTTCATCTCTGGTTGTGTATTCACTGCCACTGTCCACACTGACCTCCTCACTAATGCACATAATCTTTGCTAGTGTAGACTTTGTGCTGGTTCTAACTGCCTTAACTTAGCCAGATTAAAGTCAACTTCCTGCCAGTAACATATAATAAAGTATTCAAATGTGAAGGCAAAGATCTTAAAGGAACAGTCCGTGACCAATGCTAGGGAGGTTCCTTTCTTGGATAATGGATGATTATTAACCATTAACATGATTTAGTGTCCAAACACAGACGTTGCGTATGGCTAGCCCAAGCCAATACATTTTCCAAAGCAGGTTAGACAAAACAAGAGAAATCTACAAGTGTGTGTCTAGCTTAAGACCGTATATGCTTTTGCTGAATGAATGATATTAGAATCAATGTATTTTTTAATTAAACCCATTTTTGGACACAGAATGGAGAGTCTAGCTTAGTCAAGAACCTACAGGATTTGACCATTTCATATCTGAGATCTTTTCTTCAGAGTGACCCCAGATATCTGCAAAATTTAGCAAAATGCAGCTTGAAAATAAATCACAAAATCTTAACAGTCATATAGGGCACCTACCAGAATGTGCTGCTGAATCATCCTAAAGAACAATCAAAAATTAGTTGAATGTGTAGTTAGAAACCTAGGACAGTGAGAGTAATAGAGTAAAATTATGAAGATAATTAAAATCATATTATTCTCATTCTCTTTGACATAACAGCTTTAAATAAAAAGGTTTATTGCAAAGATGTAATTTTAATGATAAGTCATTTGCATCACAGTCATTTTTATAATGAAATAACAGTATGAAAATGACCCATTATCACGATAGTTTGTCTGAAGATCCTCTTTAAATATATTGTTTTTTATCTGAGTGTAAATATTTTTTGTGCCACATAAGCAGGATTGGTGTTAATGCAGTGCATCTAATTTAATGGTTGACAGCTTAATTCAACACAGTTTTTTATAAATCAGACAAGCACTGTCTGTATTGTACTTACAGTTCCAAGAAATGTTCAGCAAGTGCCTTATTTTACATAACATGAAATAAGCTGACAGGCAGCCGAGTAAGATGTATGAATTGTGCAATTATGTAAACGTTCAGTTTAAGTCCCTGTTTTGTTTAATCTCTGCCTTCAGCCATAGTATCTACCAAAAGCAGGCTTTGTCAGATATTTGTAACGTACGTATAGAAAACCTTGAGAGGTTTAACAGATCTTCTTCCTGGCTTGTCACAGAGCTTTTCTATAGCAAGACTTGCTTGTCTAAATCATGTATCTATTTGCCAGATATCATTTGTTTTATTCTGTGCTAGGATACGTATTATCCTACTTTTATGTGCAGTGACCTAACAGTGTAATCTGTTTGCAGTGTTGTCATATGATATGTGACCTGCTGAAGCTGACTGCATTGTTCTTTAATGTTTGCTGTGCTTTCAAGCTCACATTATCAGTAACCGTGGAAATCTTGGTTTCATCTGCATCATACAAAACATTTATATAAAAAAACACTGATGACACTTAGCTATAAAGTACATTGCCAAGAATCCATTTTATGTGTAAAATATAATTTTCACCATTGTTTTAACTAAAAAAAAAAATCGTATTTTTTTCCCAGTTATATTATAACGTTAAATGTTAGATTTTTTTCTGATCAACTTCATCTTGGAACAAATTAAATGCATATACACCTAATTATGTATGCCCGTGTCAGGGACAAACACTGTAGAGGAACCCTTGACAGAAATGTGGTTACGGTTTTCCTTTCTGTTTCAAAATTTTTATTGAGTTTAGAAAAAGCATAACAGGTGTCATAAAAAACAGTATAACTCTCAAAAGATACATGAGAATCACTCAGCAAAAGGTATAGAGTAAAGAAGTATAACAAGACATGACCATAGAAAAGGCCTTTCGGGTGAGCTGTATCCAGACAATTTAGCAATATTAGAGAGGCCATCAGTGGAAACAGTAACTAAACCTGTTACACTGTCATAGGCAATTTATCTTTGCCATTTAGGCAAAACTAATAGGAGTGTCTAGAGCGAGTGGGAAAAGAAAGGAAATAACTTGGGAATTAAAAGAAATTGAGAAAAAAAACATAAGAATCATAAAGAATGGGTCTCACAAAAACGCTGTCTCCTACCGAAGCCCCAATAGAGTTAACTGGAGGGGCCACCCCTCCAAAAATTGGTCTCCCTCTCCAATTCTCCATCGTGCACTCATAGGCCTCAAAAGCATTTTAGGTTAATCTCAGGGTGCTGAATCAATATCCAGGGTTCCCAAAGATGCAGAAACATTGCCTGTCTATCTTCCAAAATACTCGTTAAGCATTCATTTGTCATAATGCTGCCCATTCTTTGAAGAAATGTCATATAAGGAATTTGCTGCTTTTTGCAATTATCAGCGGGAGTCAGTTTAGCTGCCAAAAAGATGTAATGAAATAATACTCACTGAGATTTAGTCAATCCAGGTACATTCATATGAAAAAGAGCATGTTTGAGGTCCCTCCCTAAGTGTCTATGAAACAGCGCTTTCAACATTCTATACATTTTCGTCCACAAGATAGTAGCAAATTGACACTTCCACCACATATGTAACATATCACCTTGGCACAACCTCAAACATCTACACGAAATGGCAGGATGTAAGTGTGCTATACTTGTAGGGACCATACAGTATACCATAGCATAACAACCTTACAGGCTACTTCTGCAGTCGTGATTGTTATATTTAAGGTTTTTCTTTCATGTCTCGCACTGACACTTCATAGTTATGCTTGTCCTTTGGTCAATTTGGCCACATAGCAAGTGGCTTTCCTTTATCTCATGCATTGAATACAGTGCATATAATTGTAATATTTAGGCTTTTGCTGATAGGTAGATGCAATAATAGTAATTCTTCAGTCAATTTAGTTAAACATGGTAAAGACACCCCAAGGAAATTGTTTACTTTTTACAAATATTTAAACAGGTGAACCTTAGATATTCATTCAAACAGGCCCTACACAGAAAAGTGATGAATGTAGTAGTGTAGTTCACCTTTAGGTGCCTAAAAACCTAGACCTGAGAAATCCTTTCCTGCACTGATAATGGGATGAATGTCCAGAATATTAACAGTGTATGTGCTTTATAGAGAAGTTTTAGTGGGCATGTATTTACAAAATAATTATATTGTCGATTTGATGTGACACCAATATTGCATGTGGAATAGACTAATCATGTTTTAACTTTTAATCAGTTTTCAGAATTATGTAACATTAATAAATTAATTTCTATACATCAAGAGAGTTCATTGTATTTCTTAGAAGCCCCTCCTCTTTCGGTATTTGCACACCTTAAGGTGGAACTCACTTAACACAGCCACTATTAATCAATTGTAAATTGGGGTGTGAAATCTTGCTCTCTAACTCTTTTCATGCCTAAATACACACCCACTAAAACTTATAATTGACTTCAGGGGGGATAACACCCCCACTTCATGCTTGTTGGCGTGTATTTGTCTGTTTTGTTTTTGCCCTTAATTGAAACGTAGTTACCCTATAAACTCTAATTTTGAATAGCCTCTTTACAAATATTGATTCAACACTTGGAGATATATGTGTGTGTGTATATATAGTGCAATATAAATGGGTAAGCCGTATTAGTCCAGTAGACAAGATGTCAAAAAAGAAAAAAACGCAGTATTGCAGTGTGCAATGATACCTTTCTTATTGGACTAACAAAATATATAAAAGACAAGCTTTCAAGAGTGAACCTCTCTTCTTCAGGTCAGAAGCAATACTAAGCAACATGACAGTTTGTCAGTTAAGACAGGAGAAAGCTGTTAGAGAAGGGGGGAGGGGGGTGTCATAAATGTTAGACCTAGGAGTAAAAAATGCCTCCTGATGATCAAAAGACAGAAAAAATAAACGTAGGATGACAAATAAACCCTAAACAGATCAGATATATACAACATACATGAATATTGTGATGTTCTGTAGATTCATAAAAAGTTCTGGTAGTGTGTCAGAAAACCAGAATCCACATTAAGTCCCTCCTTTATGGCGTTGAAATGTAAAATCATTTTCATCTCAAATGTTTTCCTTTCATGAGAGTTTTTAAAATTCCCTTTCTGTACTTTAATATTGAGGTTTTGGATGGAGTGATCCTTCTGGGAGAAGTTATGTCCTACTGGAGTGCAATATTCATCCTCTTTGTGGTTCTTGATCGAGCTCCTGTGTAGGTTCATCCTGAGCTGCAGCTTAAGGCCAGTTTCCCCAATGTAACAACATTTGTCACATGCTGAACACTGTATCATGTACACCACGGTAGCTGATGTGCATGAGTATGACCCCTTAATGGTGTACGCTTTGTTATTGTGACTCGCTGTATTTCTGTCACATATATGTTGGCAAAGTTTGCAGCGGGGTTTATTGCATTGTACTGTGCCATTCTGGGTAAGCGCCTGTTCTGCGGTCAGCTTACTGCGTACCAATTTTCTTCTCAGGTTCAGTGGTTGCTTGAATGCTAGTATTGGGGGCTGAGGGAATATTTCTTTAAGTATGGGGTCTTCTGAGAGTACTGGCTGTAGATCTTTGGTTATTTTGCATATTACCTCTAGAGTAGGGTTGTAGGTAACTACAAGAGGGGTCCTGGTTTGGTTTTTCTTCTCTTTGTACTGTAGCAGTCTTAGAATCTACATCTTATGTCTCCTTCTTTTTCATCTAACCGTAGACCATACTCTCAGTCTGCACCCTTAGTGGGTGAGAATTTTGCTGGCCACAATCATAAAAAAACGAAAAGAACAAACAATCATCAGTATGGATCACGCATGAAAAAGAAACAAGAGACATATTCGATTGATCATATTGTTGGTGACGATTGTTCTCCATATGACAATCCTCATCCTTTTACAGCCAACTCAAATGCCCGTTCAACTTACTTACGTAATGACACTAATCTTTCTAGCTCCAATCCTAATACCATTAGGAAGGAAATGAGGATCCCTAATACCTCTCCAAAGTTTACAATAAAAAGTCAAGGGGCAAGACCAAAAATCAGCTCTGCTCCAACGGATGCTTTCCCGCACCTAATACATTTGGTAATTTAGAATCTTTTTTGGTGAAAACTCAAGGGAACAAAATAATCTCCAGGTAATTAACCTGTCATCATCATATTCCCTCTCAAGAGAGGAAATATTAATCCTTCAGTTAGGTCTAAGTTTTTGCCCATATCAAAATTATGATGAATTTGAATTAGTCAAAGATATACACTTGTTCGCACGCAATCTTATATATAAAGTAATTTTTGATAAAGATCGATATAAATATCAGGCAGTTCTGCCTTATCCACAACATTGGAAGGGATATAATATAGCTGACTTTCGTGTGCTCAAAGATCTTATAACTATTGGATGATAATGATGAGGTGGACCCTGACCACCTCTGATACCATAAACGATGCTCTTATAAATGAGCCTATAACTAACATATGTGAATTGGAGCCCTTTCCTTTACCTCGGGCATATAAATCTAAGTCAGCAAAGATTCCTCCCTTCCAACTGAATGCCAATATTTGGGCATTCATGCAGAATGTCACCAAAGATATTAAAAATAAACTGCATCCTATCTCTAAATGGCAAAATCTAACCAGATCTCAACAAAAAGCTATAAAAAGTTTACAAGATAATCATAGTATTACTATTAAATCTTCAGACAAAGGAAATGTAATGGTGATGGATAATGACAAATACAAGCGAATGTTCCTACAGATATTGAATAATAAACATTGGTATAGAACAATTGATAAGGAACAAACAAACACATTTACTAAACAGTTACAATCCATTATTTGTGATGTTTTCGCTAAGACACTAATATCCAAGGATACTTTTTACTTTTTGGATATTAAAGATCCACGCATACCTACCTTTTATGTGCTACCTAAAACTCATACAAATATCCATGAACCTCCCTGACACCCCATCATCTCGGGCATATCTTGCCAAAATGAGAATGCTATCAAACTTATAGATGACTTTCTACGACCTCATGTCCTAACTTTACCCTCCTATGTAAAGGACACAATTCACTTATTACAATTAATAGACTATCTAAGTGTCCCGAAAGACACCCTACTGGTAGCAGTGGATGTTAAAGCACTTTATAGCGCTATACCGCACATACAAGGATTAAAAGTCATTGAAAGATTCCTCTTGGAGAGACCAAACCTCCAATGGGAATATTTGGGATTTGTAATGAATCTCCTAAAACATGTACTCACCACTAATATTTTCCTTTTTGATGGCTCCCATTACCTCCAGGTGCAGGGGGTGGCTATGGGGACACATTGTGCTCCCTCATATGCCAACCTGTACCTGGGGGGATGGGAGTGATCTGTGATGTCTGATGATAAGTTTTCAGAAATTCTTAGTCATGTATTAATGTGGCTAAGATATATTGACAACATCCTGATCCTATGGACTGGATCTCGTCAGGAACTGTTGGATTTTATGGGATTGCTTTCCGATAACTCATACAATTTGAAATTGACTATGCAGTGTGATGGCAAGATAATTTCTTTTCTTGATACAGAAATCTATATCTCAGATGATTTAAATATTGCAACCACTCTATACAGGAAACCTAAGGCAGGCAATACCATACTACATTAAAAAGGAATTGAACGCAGCAATCTGATTTCCTACATGAGGCAAATTTGCTCAAATAATGTTTAACACTAAGAGGATACTTAAATCCTGTTTAAAGAAAGCCTTTCAGAGGGCGAATAATAAAAATAGAACTGATCTCCTATGCAAAAAGAAATCTGATTCCTCAAATGCTTTTACTACTAAATTAATCCTAACTTATAATCGTCAACATTCTCAAATAAGTAAGATACTAACAGAACACTGGCCGATCATAACTTCGGATCAAATTGTAGGGAAATACATTAAAAACCAACCAGAATTAGTGTTTCGTATCTTCAGATCCGTAAGAGATAAACTAACCCAAAGCCATTTTGAGGAAAATAAAAATACAACTCCTCTACCAATAAATAAAGGTCTTTACAAGTGCGGAAAATGATCCCAATGTCCTTGGCTACACATAGGAAGATCCATTGTATTACCAAATGGAGAAACATGGATACTTACAGATCATTACACTTGTGAAACAACAGGTGTGGTATATCTCATGCTTTGTACATGTGGAGCCTTCTATGTAGGCAACACAATCAGACCTTTTAGAAAGAGGATCAATGATCACATCTACCTCATTAATAATGGTAAACTTACCACTTCTGTTTCTCGCCATGTTTGTCTAAACTATGGCTTTAATGTTGGTATGATTTCATTTTTCATCTTAGAACACATATATCAGACAATATTCGCGGTGGGAATCACGATAAAGTGTTACTCCAAAGCGAAACTAAATGGATCTACCACTTAAATGCCACCAAATACCCAGGCCTTAATGAAATCATTAGCTATAAACCTTTCCTATGATTATGGTGCTATAAATTAATTCTATACTTATATCTATATTGACATGAATTTTTTTATACATAGAAGCACCACCACGATGTACACAGTTCTTTTAGTTTATATATTTATTGTGAAATATGAAATCATGTATGTACATTTTATACTATCTATACTATTTAATTGGATTGAATTGGATTCATGTTTATATTATACCACTGTTGAATATGGAATCATGTATGTACACTCTATACTAGGTATTATTCATACTATCTATACCATTTAATTGGATAAAATTGAAATCATGCTATATTATATATGAATTTGCTTTTCTAAACTTTATATGGTTGGCGATTATATTCTCTCTTTTTGGACTTTAAAATGATGCTGCATAAATTAAGTATATATGTGTTTTTCAACCAGATCAAACAGTGAAATGTGTGAGGTTGCTTGTAGTCTCAACCAGGGGACAGAGCGACAACACAGAGGCACAATAGGGAGACAGTTGTCACTCTGTAAAACCTTGGACAAGGACCTTCATGGCAAATTAACCAAGCATTGAAGCAATAAAACTGCATATTTAAAAAGATTGAACATATATTTAAAAAAATACATGTTAAAATGAATATGAGGTTTTGATAATTGAGTACAAAACTTCTTTAAGATAACATAATTATATATAAAATATAGAGAAATACACATTTGAAAGGAGTAATAAAAAAAGATAAAAATAAAAAAAACCCTTAAAAAAAATCAATAATACGAAACTACATGAAAAGGCACATTTCCCTGTATTATCAAAAACGTTGCACTATTATGAGAACTCTGTGATGATTAATATGGATAAGCCAAGCATATCCAGGTTTGGGTTTATGGGAAGGTCGGTGAGCTTGAACACAGTTAGGATATTAATCTGAACCCCACTGAACTTTGTACGACCCAACCCTTAACCTCCCTGGCGGTATTCCCTAGTGTGGCTTGGGGTTAATTTTCAGTACCAAGAGCGGTAACCCCGACCCACACTCGGAATTGCTCAAACGTTTCACTTACCTTGTCCCTTTTGAGCCCGCGGTGTCCTCTGCTGTGTGCTCCCGGCCGATGCCGGCATTCTGCTTTCAGTTTCGTTTTCAGGCATCAGAGTGGAGGGCAGGGCCGGCGGGAAATTCAAAAGTGAAAACATGACATTTACACAGAATACACACAATAAAATGTTATCTTCTATAATTACATATATTTATCAAACTATTTTGCTTCAATTTTGTCCCTAGAGCTTTGTCCGGTGCCCTGCCTGCACTTTGACTGTACTCTATTGACTGTGGTACGGATCAGGCAGCGCCCCCAGAATTCCCATTTACTGGACCATTTTTTAAATTATAATTTCTTATAATTATTTATTATATTATAATTTATGATTTCGTGTTTCAAACTTTATCATACCCGGGATGTCTACTGGACTCTTGTTTGGACAGATTTAGGTGAGTTATTCCTAAGAATTACAGGCCTACAATATAAAACAACAAATTGCCATGAAAAACAATGTACCACTTTGGCATGCTAAAATCCTCCATAATCATACCGCCAGGGAGGTTAAAAATCAGTTCTGGCCATTTTCAATAATGCTAATAGGCAAGGGATTGAAAAACAAAGGAGACACGGGAAGCTGGGTACTGCCCCGAGGGATATGTATCAAAGCAAAAAAAAAAGTTAAACATTATCGTTTAGCAGGGAGAGTATGCCCCTCCCCACTATCAGATAGAGCAACATTCTAAAGACACAAATTTTTCAAACAACATACAAGCTTGGGAGAAATTTCAGAGATGAGGTAGTCGGTATGTCAATATAAAAAAAATGACAGTTCCAGGTTTCAGAAACAACAGCCAAACATATAGGACAGTGGCTGGAGATTGAATTTATGTACTGGGCAGCCTCTGAACTCTAAACAGTATGTGTCCCAGACTCGGAAAACTGACATTGAGGCCTTCTTCCATCACACCCAGGACTCACAGGCTACAAGCCAAAGTAACAAAATGGCTTTGGACCCAGATGTTTCATAGTGTTTAACATCTGAATGCTAATCTCTTTCTCAAAAGGGGTTGTCTCATGCTGACAGATAATCCTCATAGTCAGACAATTAGTTTGATCCTTCTGAACTCTCTCAGAAGCTTCAAAAGATGCTTGCCTTACTTCCCACTAAGAAAGGCATAGCATGCTGCAGCAGGTATATACTGTGGACCCACATTGATGACATTGCCAACAGGAATTGCAGCAACAACATTTGTTATACCTAAGGTAATGGGACAGGCAAAGCATACCACATTGAATGGTCTTTCAAAATGTTGGCATATTGGGAAGTTAATAAAGGTTTTGGTCTGACAATATTAGCTACATCTGGGTTCAGTATAAGAATATGCCAATGTCTCTTCAGTAGCTGGTATTATCTCCCATTGTGCTCCATACAGGATGCCGATCTCTGTGAATGAACTAATATTATCACTTCTACTTTTTGACTGACTAGCATGAACTAGTTGCCTTCTATCTTCTTGGGAGGCTTGATACCTATTAAACCTCAGCATCTGATGGAAATAGCCTCTTTGCCTAAACCTTTGGGTCAGTTCAACCTTCTAGGTACTTCCCTCGAGGAAATACCCCATATGGTAGTTGGTGGGTGATGGCTGGTGGCATGGAGAAGGGTATTTCCAGCATTTTTTTACCAAGTACTACCAGCAAAAGTACTCGTACATCATACATAGAGATATTTCATCAACGTACTGCACCCACATTGTGACATACTCCACATATCCCTGCATGCCAAAAACCTCCTGTTGCTCCCACCAGCTGAGGTGCAGACATGCATAAGACAGGGTGCACATTGCCCCCATAGACGTGTCATAAACATGATGGTTATAACTTTATCAAAACAAAGAAAGTTTGGCATACATTCAACTCCAATATGTCGAGAACCCATTGATGGTATTCATCTTTATGGCCATGTAGCCTGAGCATGTGCAATACAACATCTAGCCCCACTTCTTATGGGATTGTTGTGTATAGTGATTCCACTTCAATCCCAACCAACATCAATATCCTTAAAACTGTTGTAGGACTTCCTCTAGATTTTGCATAGAAATGCATTCAATTTAATTGGTGATTGAACTTATTTGCCCCAACTTGTTCAATCATTCCCATTGTGACCTTTTTATATGGTTATTATTTTTTGATTGAAGATTATAGAAAAAATGTTCCATATTAAGATCTTATACACCTCAATGTTCTGTGACCATAAATACATGTATCTGAAAATCTCTGACACTGAGATTGTTATCTTTTTTCAATAATAACCCAGAATAGCCAATAGCAAGTACAGTGGCAGGTAGAAGTATGTTAACCCCTTTGAATTTTTGCAGTAATTTGCATAAAATGTGATCTTATTCTCATCTCAGTCATGACAATAGACAAACACAATGTGCTTAAGCTGATAACACAGAAACAATTCAAATTTTCATGTCTTTATTAAACACAGCCATTAAACATTCACAGTGCTGGAAGAAAAAGCAAGTTCACAAAAGCTTATTGGAGTCAGTAGCTTGCACACCTGGGGGTGATTTACTAACCTAAACACACGCACGCACCAGGTGCGTGTGATTTTCACACAGCAAAACGTATTTATCAACCAAAAAGTCTCTAAAAGCATATTTACACTAATGCCATATATGGAAACATCATGCACATGATGCATATATAATGCTGCTCCACAGTTTAGACAAAAATGGTTAGCTCATGCATTTTCATTCCTGCATTCATCAAAGCAAGCAACACAACGTAGAGCTAATTTACACAACATCACCTTGCTTGGCTTTGCACAACACACCTGCTGGGTGTGTACACACTACAAAGGTGTTTAGATTCCACCCATAGATCATGCTGGGAGGGAACACACTACAGAGGTGTATACATGTTCATGGTGTGTTTATAAGGTTAGTAAATCAACCCCCTTGAGTCCAATTAATGAAATTAGTTTTGAGGTGTGGTTTAAAGCTACTTTGATAAAAGAAACTCAAACATTTTAAGATCGCTGTTCATAAGAAGCATTAACTGATGTGATCCATGCCTCACAAAAAGGACCTCTCTGAAGACATACGATCAAGAGTAGTTAATCTGCATAAGGCTGGAAATGGATACAAAGCAATCTCAAAGTGTTTAGGCATCCATCAGTTGACAGACAAATTGTCTATAAATAGAGACAGTATAGTACTGTGGCTACTCTTACTAGAAGTGAGCACCGAGCCAAGATGACTCCCAAGGCACAACACAGAATCCTCAATGAAGTAAGGAGAACCCATGAGTAGCTAAAGGCTTAAAGACATCACAGGAACTGGCAAACATCCCTATGCATTAGTCTACCATGCATAAGTCTTTTAATAGGCAGGGTGTCCATGGCAGAACACCACGGAGGAAGCCGCTGCTCTCCAAATAACAATTGCTGTGCACCTGAAATTTGCCAAAAAGCACCTTGGCAAACTGAAACACTACTGGGGAAATGTTTTGTGGACTTATGAAACAAAAGTTGAATTGTGCGGGGAACAATACTCGGCACTATGTATGGTGCAAAAAGGGCACAACTTACCAACATCATCACAACAGTGAAGTATGGTGGAGGGAACAACATGATTTGAGCTTGCTGCACTGGACCACTTGCCATCATCGAGGGGAAAATTAATTCCCAAGTTTACCAAAATATCCTACAGGATAATGTCCGGTGGCCGTCTGCCAGCTGAAGCTTAGTAGAAGTTGGTTAATGCAGCAGGACCCTAAGCATCCAAGTAAAACCAACCACATTCTGGCTTCAGAAAATGAAAATGCACCTTTGGAGTGGCCCAGTCAGAGTCCAGACCCTAACCCCACAGAGATGCTGTGGAATGACCTCAAGAGGGCCGTTCACACCAGACATACTACAAATGTGTCTGAGCTGAAGCAGTTTTGTAAAGAGCAATGGTCAAAAATGCCCCCTGAATGTTGTGCAGGTCTGATCTTGAGCTACCAAAAGCGCACTGCCAAAGGAGGTTTGACCAACTATTAACTCCAAGGGTTCACTTACTTTTTCCTCCAGCACTGTGAATGTTTAATGGGTGTGTTTAATAAAGACACAAGCAATTAGAATTGTTTGTGTGTTATCAGCTTAAGCACATTGTGTATGTCTGTTGTTGTGACTTACTGTAAATGAGGATCAGATCACATTTTATGCACATGTAAACCCAAACACTAAAATCTCATCTAATATGTTAATGTAATTTTAAATTTAATTTTTAATACTTGTACATCTGCAGCCTTTATGAAAAAAATACCTGGTGATTCTGCCATGAAAGTCCTTGCTCAGGTATTTCCTGCTATAGGATGACAATGCTCTGATCCTGTCTTCAAATTGTGGTCTTGCTCTGTCACTTGTCACACAAGCAACCAATGGAGCCTACAAGTGACTATTTTATCAAACATCCTGTAGGTATGGTCCACTGTTGTCACCATGAGGACAATGTCCTAAAGTATCTCATGCAGCCATCACTATAGTGCATACATGTAGACAGAAAATGGTTGCAAAGAGGCTGCAGGAGATCAATAGAACTGAATAAACAAAGGATAAAAAAATAAACTGTATCCAGTTAGCGTTTACATTTACTTTTACATCAGCAACTTTAGTAGCATCATTATATTCTAGGCACATGTTATGTGAAGAAATGCATAAACATATGTAACCCTGACTAGTGGTCCTTTAAAGTCACACTTTGCTGGGCATTACCATTGTCAGGCCTGCCCATTGACTGACAGGCCTGTGTGAGGGGAACAGGAAAAAGGAGGAATCTGATTGACTGCATTGCATCTGGACTGGAGGCCTGCTCATTGTATCTGAGGAGACATGAGTGCGGAGAGGTAGGGGGAAGTGATTGGCAGGGGAGTTGGCAGCCAGGAGACCTAGAGAAAGGAGACTGGTGTGAGGTTAACTGGCAAGAAGCCTTGACAAGCAGAGCCATGAGGTGCAGCTGTGCAGGGGAATGCTGGGTACAGAAGAGAGAGAGAGATAGCCAGGAGCAAGCTGCAGAGCAACATTGAGGTGTGTGATGAGGTTAGATAGGATAAAAGGGACATAGAGCTGGGGACAGGCTGCCAGATACAGATACAGGTGCAGGCTTGGGAGAGGAGGCTCTCTTGAGAAGGTTCCCGGAAATGTGTGGACGATGCAGAGGCATCTGGGGATGGAGCAGCATGTGAAGCATTTGCCCTCCTCTACCAAACTGGGACAGTGTTCATGATACTGATCATCATCTGGAGGACACTTGCAAAGCATCGGTGTGGTGAGCGATCCTTATATGAATAAAACTTGTTGCTGTCATGGGGATTTGCTGCCGCCAGTAGAGTTCTGCCTATAGGGCCCTTCCCTTTCTCGTGGAATACATGTACCCTTGCTTTGAGAGTATGCAGTCCAACATAATATCAAGCCCCCCCACTGCCAGAAGACTTGCTTTATTATTTCACTGGCCAGCGGCTAGACAGATATTGAACATTATTGAAAGGCTACATAGTCACCTGCACTATTTTATATTACAAAGGTGTCTACCTCAGTTGCTACTGTTTTTATTGTGTTAATGTCATTCCCCTAGTGTGAACAACCAGGGAGCCCAATAATCCAGCCGCACCTTAGGGAATCAATGCTACACATACACAGAATAAGAGGTCAATCATAAAATCACAGAGAAAACACTGAGGTGAAATTTTTTCACCAAAATAACATAAATTAAATCCATTAAACAAAAATCTACTTTTGTTCTAGTCCTTGGTCTAAATAAAAGGTCAAAGGTATCTCCCAGAGTACAGTAAATATGATGTATTTGTCCATCCTTGGGAGAGTTGGCAGAGTGCCAAAAACCTTTGCAAATTTTGAAAAGGTGAGATCAGCAGACATGAAATACTCTCCTCCTTGACGTATCTACATTCCTTAGTTAATATCTTTTTTAGTACTGTAATACATATGTCTCATTTATATTGTGGGCTATTAGTCACTGAAGCACTGCCTTTTTGTTTTTTTTTGTAATAATAATAATAATAATACCTTTTTAACTGCTGTTTTTTTTATTTCCATCATGATTGCAGCACATTAACAATGATTTACTGGTGTTGGCACACATTAATAATAGTGCTGCTTGGGAGAATTACTTAATTCTGTAGTAATATGGACAAAATGTTAACAAGCACATTAGTCTAATACTGGCACCAAAAATGGTAAATGGTGTTAATTACCCTGTTGCTAGAAAAAACCCCAGATATAACAGGCCATAAAATATATTAATAATACCTATCTGTCCACCACAAACTTATTTAAACTTCACTATATTGCAGAGATATGGCAGGTGGAAGATGGATAACTTTTATCCTGGCAGGGAAGCACAACGCACTTGGGTTGTGCACTTTTCTGGCATCTAAACAAAATAAACCACTCAGTGCGCAGCAGAGTCACAGTGATTGCTGGCCATGGTGAAAGCTGGGTGTTGCCTTGGATTATATTATTAATGAGAACATGTTTTATTAAAAACACACCTTCTCACATATTTAAATAAAATGTATGGGAGGAATTGTAAATAAAGTACTTAATGAGGCAAAGTAAGTGACTGCTGTTCAGTAAAATTATATGAATTCACCTAAAAAAAATACTTAATAAATATTGTGCCAACATCACCCATAATCCTTATCAATTAGTTTCCTTTAACACATGAGCACAAGACATTTCAAAGTTTGTTGTTCTTCCTGTGTTGACTTTGTTTGCAGCCTTCTTCATTCAATAACATTACTTCTCAGAGCCGCATAAGGAGTTGGTGCTGGAAGCTTTTATTTTGTCAGGCCATGTGATTGCAGGTATGAACAGGGACAGCATAGTTATGTAACATTCAGCATTTGTTACTGACTGCAGGTCCCACTTTGATTGAAGTCTAATTAGAGGAATATTTATACTTAAAGTCCTTTTCCACCTTTGTAAGTGATTAGCATTTATTGTGGTAATAAAGAGGTGCAGTAATGAAGTACTGTATATGTGTGCACATTTTCAAGACTATTACAATTTAAAATAGCCAATAACAGAATGGCTATTACTCCTGCAGAGGAGCGGACCTGAGAGAGAAAGTTCTCTCGCAGGTCTGCTCCTCTGTGACTGACATCAGGCAGTGGGCGGAGCATTAGCCAGCCTGCTATTGCGTATTTCAATTTTAAATAACCAATAGCAGGCTTTGTTTATTTTTGCCCACTGCCTAATGTAAATCTTGCATCAGGGAGGTTTTTTTTTATCCAATTGTCGGCCAACGCTACAATGACTTCATGGGACATTTTTTTATTTATTTTAAATAAAGGAATTATCAAAAATTTGTGTTTTGCTTTTCGTTCAATTAAAGGATTTTTTCTAGGGTGTTGTGTGTTTATTCACATTTTATTTAATCCTTTAGTGAATGAGGAGGGGTATAAGTACCCCTTACTCATTCATAAGGGGGGTGCCATCTGGGTGCCCCCTTTATGACCATCTTACATACATAGATACATACATACATACATACATACTGTTAGCTTCCAGGTGCATAACTTTATATTTTTCGATACTGAACCTCATCTGCCATGTAGCTGCCCACCTCTCAATTTTATCAAGGACTTCTTCTATATCCTGTTGTGAAGGGATTGACCAACATAGCTTGTTAAATCCACAAACACTGAGCTTGAGCTTTTTATTACAAATTCTATATTGTTTATAAAAAAGATACACAGAATTGGTCCTAGGACCAAACCCTGTTGTACACTGCTCACAACCTTAGACCACTTAGAAAATGAGCCATTTATCACCAACTTGGATCCATTCCTGCAACCAGTTTTCTAACAATGTACACACAGTTTCTTCAAAGCCAATAGACCTTCATTTGAAAATTAAGCATTTGTGGGGTACTGCATAGAATGATTTCTAAAAAAATCTAAATACAGTACATCTGCTGACCTACATCTACCTATACACATATATATTGTAATCTGTTTGCTATCCATACCTCAATCAAAAAAAAAGAAAGAAAGACAAACATAATAAAACAATCTGTGGTACATGGATTTGTCAAACTATACTTTCAGTAGAATGAAACGTAAGGCTGGAATACTATTGACTATAAATAATGCAACCAACTGCATGTTAAGCCATGTATCAACTGTTTACAGTACTAATTTGATCTTCAGATAAAAAAAACAATAGGTCATGTATGCCATCGAGTTTATATATGTAAACTAACAATTTAATTTAAAAGAAACTCATAGTTTTGTCACCCTGTGAGGAATTCCTTAGCAGTCGCAATGTTGATAAAATATGCTAATGGATACCTGGTAAAGTTTTTTATAAAAGGGGACATTTATATCTTAGAGCTTATGGTGAAAGCCTAGGTAAATGGAGTTCAGGCTGATGGTTATGCAGCTACCCAACTGACTCTGATTGATACCCAGCTAACTGCAACTTTAACTACTTTAATCACTCAAAGCTAAGCAAGATCCTTTATTTTCTATGAACATATGCTGTATATATCTCAAGCCTGAGAGTGGGGAAGTAATAAAACCAATTTCCATTTTGTATTAATGTGTGTATCCATTGGGGAGATTTTTTTTCTTCCTGTCCCCATGAAATGTAACAACGTTTTCCTGCTATATAAAAAAACTTCTCAATTTTTAATTATAATCTTAATAGCATATGTCCTCTGAAAAAGCATCTTTTGTAATGTTGCAATTTTAAATCTAAGAAACTCCACAATGGCATTCTAACCTGTTTTTCTAAAGATGTTTTTTGCAGGAGATAACATGACATATCCTCTAAAAAAAACATTTTTTGCCTCCATGGAAAACTATTGGCTTTTTACTCCAGGAGTAAGCATTAGGTTTTAAAATTCTCTCAAGACATTCCAGAGTTAGGTGAGAAACTTTGAAAACAAAAAAAATGATATACCTTACATGTATAACCGAAGTAAACATTTTAGTAAGTAAAGGCTGTAATACTTTACTATATTATAGTAAAGTATTACAGCCTCTACTTACTATCTTTACTTACTTTACTTACTAATACTATATTAGTAATTTGGCTATGGCATTTTTAAAACACAAATGTTTATGGAAATTGTCTTGGCAAACAAATGAAATAACATAATTCTAAGACTTTAGAATTGTGCTGACATAAGTAAAAGATTTAAAATGTTACACAATATACACACCTTAGGGTAATTCTTCTGTCTTGGTGCAGCATGCCAATGGGTTAAGCTCCACCCCTTTAACCTCATAAGACTGGATATAAATTTATTTGCATGTACAGTATCCCATTGTATTCTTGTAACTATCAAACCATCATACAGAGTCTCTTTCTCTCCCTCCCTCTCTCTCATTTTCTGGTTTCCTGGAACATCATGACAGCATACCAATGAGACCTTAATATCACATTTTGGGAGCGTACAGAAGAAGAAAGACATTCTTTATTTAGCATGACCGCTTATGGCAGGTTGGAACATATGGATGGATGACTAGGTTGCTGTCCTGCATATCAATATCCCGGGAGACTTTACAGAATGCTACTCATGAAGTAATCATGTTCCTTGTTGCTCTTTGTACTTGCACTTAAACTCTGGACATTTAAAAACATAACCTTTGCAGTGGGGCTACCCCTTATCTGCAAGTCTAGGATGTAAAATAAAAAAGATATACTCACCCAAAACTTGGCCCCTTCTAGCAGTTAGATCAGTCCCCACAGGTGAGTAGCACATTTGATCCCCAGGAGGGTGGGGATAGCTGATACTTGCACCTAAATAGAGCTTGTGCTAAGGCCCTTGATCAAGCCAGTTTGAAGGATGTCTAGGACACTGGTAACTTCCGGATGAAGTGGATGTAGATTATATGTGCTGAGCTCTGTGGCCAGTGTGAACCACAGCCTGCATGGTGAGTACAGGATGATGGAAATTGCTGGTATTGTTTTCAGTCAGCTCAGCAGTCTCATTATTGTTAGTGTTGGAGGAAATGTGTAGCCTAGAAATACGACTCATTGCAACTTACCACGTTATGGTTAAGTCAGGTTGTTCCTGTCTGTTGGCCGTAATGTTTGCCAGGGGCTTCTTTGCACATTCAATAAGTGGGTGTGCAATTAGACATGTGCGATTGTTTCGTTCCGAATCGAAATTCGGACGAATTTTCGTAAATTCGGACATTCGGATGTATCCGAATTCCGAATTACAGACATAACGAATGCAAACGAATCCGAATTTCCATTTCCGAAATTTCGGTAGCGTTCGCACGAACGTTCGTTTCGTTTTCTGTTCTTATTCGTTTCTTATTCGTTTCGTTCGTTGGAGCAAAGTGACATTAGAGAAGGAGAAAAATATTTTTTCCCCCTCAAATGTCACTTTTGCTGCAAACGAACGAAACGAATAAGAAACGAATAAGAAACAAATAAGAAACGAATAAGAACAGAAAACGAAACGAACATTCGTACTAACGCTACCGAATTTCGTCCGAATCCGAATTCCGAATCCGAATTCACTTTCACACCCGAATCCTGAAAAACGAAATAACACAAATCCGAATTTAAAACGAAACGAAACGAATTTTTTGGCAGTGCACATGTCTAGTGTGCATCTCAATGTTAACATGGAGTGACTCTGAGTACCCCCCTTGTCACCAGACATAGCAGACCCCTGTAACGTTCATCTGGATTACTACATGTTTCCTGAGAATTGAGAATTTGTTTTAGCATTTTGAAGGCTGTTCTGATCTTTAATATGTTTGAGACAGTGTTCTTTGGGGGTGAGGGGTTTCCAATGACTTGGGATCATGATCTCTAATTTTAAGGTTGGTGTCTGAAGTAGTTACAATCTTCAGGTTGTGGAGTACTGGAAGATGTTCTACATTCTGGCCCACCACTATAGAGACTTCTTCATTCTATGACATATGGAGATGGACTGGCGTAGATTGTCTGGAAGGCGTTTGACTAGTTTTGTGTACGCGTCTAGCATTTTTACTAAGAATTACCATGCACTGGGTGGGTTGAAGTTGTCTTTTTTAAACCCAAATATTCTGAGGGTTTTAATTAGTTGATCTCTGCACTGGGTGTGCATATTTCCATTCATAGGTGTGTGCATGTGGGGACAGGGGGCTTTAAACTGTTTGGGCGAGGGCGTTTTTAATTTATTTTATCAAACTTAAATGTTTTAATCCTGTTTCCTTTTTTCCCTTTTTACATATTGTATGAGGTAGTTGGTCCTCATCCTCTCAGTTAATTGCCTCACAGACAGATTTTACAAATGCCTGAACTAGAACAAAGTCAAAGTGCATAGAAGGAGCTCTACTTAGTACTCTGTCCCTGGATTCACGAGGAGTCCCTCTCATGAGGGGCGGCTAACAGACATCCACGCATTCCTGGATGATGAGCCTTGTATATCTTGTGAGGTATAAAAAACTATTTGTCTTATGGCAGACATTACTTCTCTCATTGCTGTTCCACAGTTATGGGTATTTGCAAACTAGTTTATCTGGGAAGGCTGCATGACAACACACCCAGCACTGGCCTCATTGTGGGCATCTGCATTGGGAAGGGTCTCTTTGAGATCTTGTGAAACTAGAACTGCTGTGTCCTTGGCAGCTGGATCTAGCAGTTGATTGTCTACATTTGATGAGCTGAGTTCTCTGTAATATGACCGTTCATGATGCTCTTGATATTCAGGGCTGTATAGTATTAATTAACCTAATTGTTTCAGAGGACCATTTTTTGATTTTTTTCCCAAGTGGCGACATGGCTGAATGTATTTATATCCAGTCCTATGTGGTTAGAGGAGCAGAGCCTAACCCTTTGGTATGCTGCAATGAAGTTGCAGGAGATTATTTTTGTAATTAGGACACTTTTAAAACAACAACCTCTATTTACAGCAAATATCTTGTATTGCTATACATTTGTGGACACAGCTGCACAATTAAATATATATTGGAGAACTAAAAATGATTACATGTTTATTAAGGTTATATAATTATGTAGAGTTACAAAAAATTTGCCAGCTAACTGTAATATTTTATAAAAAAAAACAAAAAACATTTTTACAACAGTTGTTTAGCAATGTTGTAAAACGATATACACTGCAAAACAATCATATAAATACATTAGATTTAAAGGGGTTCTTAACCCTCCGTTTTTTTGCCTATATCTACTGCCAGCAAGCAGTAGATATAGGCAGTAGATATAGGCAAAAAGTAAAAAAAAAAAAAAAAATGCTTTAACAGCGGTTTACACTTACCCTGTTTTCGCTCCCGCCCGACAATCCGAAACTGCTCGGGCGGCAGCAGAGCATCTTGGGGCGGGCGCATGCGCAGTTCGGATTTTCGGGCGGGAGACGAGCAGAGACGCAAGGTAAGTCTATGGACGCGTGCACCCGCATGGAGACACCGCTGGATCGGAAGTGCCTGCAAGCAGAGAGGAGTCAGCGTTGGATCGGAGAGCCGCCGCACCGCTGGACGGACAGATGAAAACATCAGGAAAGAAGAGGAAGATCGGATTAAGAAACCTCATTTAAGGTAAGTGCTAACATTAACATTGGGGGGAGGGAAAAATTTTTTTGACTTTAATGTCAATTTAAGTTTCTGAAACATTACAAAAAATAAGTCGGCTGGTTACATCATAATATTTAAGAAATATTGTCAGCAACAACTGTATAGTAATGTTGTACAATTGTACAGACTGTAGCACTGAAATATTAATAATTTGAAGGCATTACATGTGAGTCCTACTGACCACCAAAACTGTTCTCACATGGGGCCTGGTTTACTAAAGGATATAGGTGTATGTTGTGGGCATTGACAATGAGCAAACAAGCACATTTTATCCTCATATTCAGCATTTATACTAATTTGTGCCCTGTCTTAAATAAAATGTAAATGTCTCTAATATTTTTGGCTCTATCAAACCATATAGGTATAAAAACTGCATCAAGTGCACACAGTTAATATAGGTAAACTCAAAGGCGAGATATAGGAATGTGCATGTGTAGTGTATAGCATAGGAGTTTTTTTAAATGCTATATAGCTTAGTACAAGCATATTTCAATGCTTAGCTATCTTGTCACATTTGGGGGTTTTTTAAGTTAAATTTTTAACGACATAGTGAAACGTAATGGAACAGAAGTACTAACACAGCATCAAGTGAATGTTTAAACACACACAGAAAAACTAGGACCTTGCTGTACACATTGAACATTAGTGTATGATCAGATAGATATATGCTGTAGATAGATAGATAGATGCTGTAGATAGATAGATAGATAGATAGATAGATAGATAGATAGATAGATAGATAGATAGAAGCATGGTGACTTCTAGATGTGCGAACAACTAAACATGAACAAACAAGATTTGCTGCATTGTATGCATTGCATTGTATGGCCACTAAATGGAGTTCCTATGCTCTGTGTTGTGCGACCGTTTTTATAAATCAGTGCCCAAGTGTGCTGTTTCACTTTATCCCTACTATTTTTTTGTTTACTTTAGTAAACCAGAGAGGCAAACAAACACAAATTTTAATTTTTTTCCCCCAATCTGCTATAAACCCTGATCTGGTGATTTGACTATTTAGTTGGATGTAATTGAACATAGAGCACTTTGGAAGATAACTCTTTGAACATTTGTCACTTTTTGGGTTTGACACTACCTCGTTTAGATATAGAGAAAGGGTGCAGCCATACACATCAAATATTCATTAAAAGAGATTATGTGGAATTAAAGTGGATCAAAGTGTCAGTTTAACAGGAAATTAGGATAAATCATCTTAATGGCGACAAAGACAGTAATACAATTCTAAAGAAAGGAAAAGAGAAATTCTATATTTTTTTAAACAACATTTTTAGAATGCATCTTTTATTTTTAGCTCTTCTAACCTTGCTGCCGCTTCTCCTTATACTATTACTTGCAATTACCAGCTGCAAAAATGAGAGCTAGGAAAAGCTTTGTATTTACACAGCAAAAGACCATCTGCAAGTGTAATGCACCATGTACTTACTATTGACTTTCACCTGTAGATCAAAGTTGTGTGCATATAACATAAAGAAACCTTACAAGTTAAATGTTATAAGACAAATTGTATTCCTATTTAACCCCTTATTAACCCTTTGTTCATTTTATCCCCCCCTAATTAGCTCTTTCCTTCACTTTTTCCCTTAGCTATTATTTTTTTGCTAAGTTTTTTATTGTTTTTTTTTATATTTTACAATTAATAGCAATGGTTATATTAACATTTTACAGAACTAATCATATTTCCAGTTAAAAATAGGCACAGCACTGCAATCTACTTCTGTATATGAGTTACTAAATTAATTTATTCTCCAGAAATTTTTTAGTCCAGGTGGCCCCCCCTCCCTGCACCATGCCAGGCCACATGCCCTTGGCATTGGGAGGATCCTTTTCCAGTGAGGACCCCTGGAAATGCATCTTGTCCCCCATACCGACGAGGACAAGGGCCTCTTCCCCACAACCCTGGCCTGGTGGTTGTGGGGGCCTGCGGGCAGGGGTGCTTATTTGCAGATCCTCTCAGGTAGCAAACAGAATGACTGAGCCAAATGCTTCCTGGCAGCATTTGGCTATTCACTCTCTGCTGTTTGTCCCCTATGAGAATAGAGGTGAACAGCAGCAAATAAACTGCCAAACATTCGGCTGAGGCAAACGGATTCTTCCCTTCGGTTCAGCCAATCGTATTGGTTCAGCCGATGTATCAGCTGAGGCAAACGGATTCTTCCCATCAGTTCAGCCAATCATGCTGAGGCTGTTCGGCTGAACCAGAGGGAAGTGAAGCTGGCCAGAGGTGCTGTGAATAGCCTAACATGCTTTGGCTGCTTTCACTTTGGCTCAGTTATACACTCAGCTGCCTCAGGCAGCTTAGTAAATATCACCCTTAATTTAATTGCCATTCTCGATTAAGTATTGTAACAAACCTGTACTTAATGGTGTATGAAAAGGGCCCCACTAGTTGTTCAGCAGCCTCATCATTGAAGTGATATACTAGAACCTAAAGATTATCCTACCCACCACAGCATAGCTAACTAAAATGATGTTCAGCTTCAGCTTAAGGGAATGGCCCACCATTGACCTTAGCTTAGTTGTGTATGCTTTAAAAATGAGCTTTTTAGTTTAGGACTATCATAGCCACCTTCTTAACCTGTCATTAACATCACTCTTAGTTTAGTACTTGGTGTGTCCCTGACCCAAAAAAGCATGTAGCTATTAAAATCAGAATATATTACCTTTGTATATTGCAGATGGTCAAGAGCACCAATTTACTAAGTGATGTTGGGGAAATGGCCCTGGATCTTGCCCCTTTAAAAACAAACTGGAAATTTTAGCTTCCATATTGCTATTTTGTCATGTTCCCTTTAAAATGTTGCATAAACTGGCCAAAGCAATGCACAATATGGGTAATTTGGAATTTATGTCAGTCAGTTATCTAGGAACTTAGTCTTAATGACTAAGGTGGTGAGGAGGAGGTAATGGGAGCAGGCTTCAAGAGGAAAACCTCACAAACCACAGATGTTGTACATGGGTAAGGCGAGATTATTGAGGGCAGATTTGTCCACAGTGACATCAAGGACTGGAGGTCTTCTACTGCAGGCAATTTGTGGTGAGGTCTGTAAGGCTCAAATACCTGTGTAATGACCCCATACAGTAATTTGGGCCATCAAAGAGACAGACCACTATTGTGCAGGCAAAAACAAATGAAGGGGGGAAGTGCTATGGCTAGGGGGAAGGGCAGGTAGCAGCAAAAATTAGATGTAGAATCCTATGTCTATAGGCTGCCCACCGTTCCTCAAATCATAATCCTCAAAACAAAATGATGTCACATTGAGTAGTGCTAATCTGAGCATTGCTAATCCTTCTTCACCTCCTCCCTCTACTATTCATCTGATTCCTCTTTCGCCTTTTTTATCCCCCCCCCCACCACCTGCTCTCTCCTTGCCTTCCCCCCTTCCGCCTTCCTATTCAAGGTGCAGGATCCAGGTGAAGGTGTGTATTGCAGACATCTTTTGTTTATTAACTAATGAAACTGGTGTCACATATGTAGAAAGTCTGCTTATATCAGCAAGGTTTTAAGGATCACAGGGCACTGATGTGGGGATTAGTTTCTGCTTTGTGTTTTGTTGACCAGTTAAATAATATTGTAGTCCAGACAAGTTTAATGTAATGTTAGTAAGATAACTTATTCATATTCTTTCATTCAAAAAATATTTTTACGAGCTGAATATAATGTGTGGCCCTTTGGTGAAAGACACAGTAGAGGAGGAAAAAAGTAAAAATGGTCACAGTGCCGGGTAGGATTCCCTGGAAGGACATTGAAGTCAGAGATTGTTACACCCCCTCATCCGTTCTGTGTCCAAATGGGCAGACATTTGCTATACTAGATGATAGCAATAGATGTTTATGAACTATTATTATAGTTGGCAGTATACACAGTTGACTAGTTGCTATGGGCAGCAAATGAAATAAATGTTCTCTATAACTAGACAACCAGGACATATAATTGATTCTATAATATCCACAAAGGGTTAACAGCACTCTCTCAACCCTGAAACAGTGCCTGTACATGCTCTCAATAGCAGTCTATCTCCGCCCTCTCTGTGCAGCAAGTAGCTTCTTCCTTCTGAGAGCCAAGCCTCGTTCTGAGGCTACCCTAGAGATCACATGACCTTCCTCCAGGAGGCAAGCCTCAATCTGAAACCTTACCCACTGATATCTTACCAGAAAGGTTTACTCAGAGTAAACCTTTCAGGGAGAAAATGCCTCTCTCGTGGACATCAGGGAGCCGCTATCTAATAGAGTGAGACTCCCTGAACATCAGGGAGACTTGAGATCCCTGCTGTGCTGTATGTTATATACTTCACACCGCTTCACCTTATATACTATTCTGTATGTTATATAAACCACATTGTTCCATATGCTGTTCTGTGCATTATAAACTTCACAGTCTGCACACTGTACTGTACATTATATATTTCTTATTACTCCACTCTGTAGACTGTGTTGTACATTATATAGTTCACATTTTTCGCTGTGAACATTTTAATATACAATTAATAAACCACAATGCTGCAATTGTGCAGTATATACTCTATAATGCACCATTCTTTCATTGGTCTGTATATTATGTAATTTACACTGCTCCACAATGTACTTATATGTACCCCATAATGTATTTATATGTACTCCATAATCAGTGGCGGACCTATGAAACAATGGTCCCTGGTGTAAGATTTTGTTTTGGGGCCCCCTCCCCAACTCTTACAATGCCCACGCTGCCCACCTATAGACATTACCATTCTGCATTTCTGTATAGAGGACTACAACTCCCAGAAATACTTTATACAGAAATGCAGAATGGTAATGGCTACATAGGACTATAACACCCAGCAATAATCTCTCCAAAAATGCAGAAAGGTAACGGATATAGAGAACTACAACTTCCAGCAATACTCTCTAAAAATGCAGAATGGTAACTGCTATAGGGGACTACAACTTCCAGCAATACTCTCTAAAGAAATGCAGAAAGGTAACGGCTATAGGGGACTACAGCTTCCAGCAATACTCTCTAAAGAAATGCACAAAGGTAACGGCTATAGGGAACTACAACTTCCAGCAATACTCTCTAAAGAAATGCAGAAAGGTAACGGCCATAGGGGACTACAACTTCCAGCAATACTCTCTAAAGAAATGCAGAATAATTCCATCAGTTATATAGGAATACAAAAAACATGTCACAGAACTTTCAGAAGATAAAAGCATGACCTCATACCCTCCTCCTCGCGGCAGGAACATCATGTAGCTGGGAGAGGTGGCGGGCTGTGTGATCAAGAAGCTGCTTGCCGGGTTCTCCCGGCCAAGGCCCCGGCGCTGCCTCAGCGTTTGCTTGCAGGCTGCTCTGCCTCACTCTGGCCTCACTCCCGTGAGGCCGTTTGGACATGCAGGAGTATATGTATGTATGCAGCATATGCTGCACTGCACAGGTTTTCAATATTTGTTTAGCATTAAAAGTAAATATGACCAAACCTATAGCTTGAACGGGAGGTATTGATATTTGTTTGATAAGTGCAATCAAAATATCTATTGATCTTGAAGAAATATTCTGGGCTAATAAATTCCTCTGCTGTCTGTCTGTGCTGTTATCAATTAGTATTGTTCCCAGTTATCTCTCTGGACTACATAACATTGTCACCCTAGAACAGGAAGTGTTTTACTGGCAGGATCACCAGGTGGAAATAAAGGTGGAAAAAAGGCAAAAAAAAGAAAACTCATAAAGCCAGGATATATAAGGATTGATAAGCTGCACTATATTACTCTTTTGTTCCTGGGTTTACATACACTTTAACTTTTTCATACCAAGAAATTTGTATATTGTTTATTTAATCAGCTTTTCTTCTTTTCAGACATTTCTGATTGTTTTGAAGAACATTTGAACAGGGATTGTTTGGAAAGAACAAAAATGGGCTAGAATGTTTTCCTCATTGTTTGCCTGAAATGAAGTCAATGCTAGGGGTGTCTACTAGCAAACCTGTGAACCAAGTGTTTAAAAGAATGATTGGTACTGGCGGCGGCCAACAAGCATCCTATTTAGAGGTGAAATTTTGATTGAACGTTCACATGGGTGAGTAAAAAATATGCACAGTTTTATACTGCATGCAAATGTCTTTAGTAAGAATATTTAAAAAAAATCAAACAGTCCCATTACTAATAATAATAATAATAGTAATTTAAACAACGATATGAATAGTAAGCGATAATTTAGCATATTATGGAAAAGAAAGAAAGCTTTGTAAACCTAGGGCAAAAAGCCCAAGTGAAACCTTGGCAAGTAGTTATCTTGTGATTAGCTAGCAATAAAGAAACAAATACTCAAGTGTTAAACGATATGATTTATTATGTTATACTCTACACAAATAAACATCCTAGTTTGTTAGAAATGTAAAATCAAGAGGAACTAAGTAACAGCAGTAATAAAATACTGCTGCGGTACAATGAATATATAATTAGTTTACTGTTTCTGACTCATGAAACACATTTATTTTACAGATAGCATATAATTCACAGCTGACTAAAGTTGAAAGAAAAAGACGCTGAGCAGAGGTCAGTTTAACAGCACAAAACAAAAGCACAGTGAAAAATAGATAATAATTAATAACTCAGTTGGATTGTATTAGCTACCAAAAAGAAGAAAGTATTTAGCTATTGCAATATTATAAAAAGGTCTTAAAAATCTGATGAGCTAGCTTATTGATTTTTTCATACACTTTCATGAACAATTTGGGGATCATGATGCAAATGGCAAAAGTGCTAGTTTACTTAGATTTACTATTTCATATGATTACAAAATCAATAGCACATCATTGAGTGTATAATTATAAAACAAATATAAACTCTATTAGAGATGAAATACAAAATATATTGTTTGGCTTTAACAGATCTTTTAAGAGTAGTTATCTATTGACACTTTTAGTTTACAACCAATTCAAAATATGTTGTATTGTATATAGACATATCTTGTTAAAGATGACTAATGTTGTATATAATACACATAACTACATTGGTAGGAATAATCATTTCATTTTATAGTGATGCAACTTTACCTGACCCAAGGCCTGTCAGTCTAAGTACTGCCCTCAGACATACACACATTAGATGCCCCACATACTGTAATGCTGATGCATTTAGAGGGGCCTTGTTTATTGGGAGTTACATCTTTAAGCACCCACCTGATGCTGAAGATCATTACAAATAATAAAAAGAGTTTAAAGTATAATCTCATGTACATTTGTCATTGAATTAAAATAGTAGCATGTATACAATTTCACTGTGGTCTTCCACCAGGTTTTTACAGTCACCTTCCTGCTTGAACATTTTTGAGGTTTCCTAAATATGGGGTAAGGGATTGCCAATATGCAGCAAATTGAACAATACAAAAAGCTATTATTATTCTTTTTTTTTTTAAGACTAACTGACCTTTTGAAGCATTCTCCCCAAAAAGTCAGGCAGATGGCAAAGGACTAGTCACCAGTATTGCCTGTGGTCTCCCTGCAGCTGATCTTTCCCCATTATTGTGTTATAATGCCTTGCTTTACACTGTGTCTCTGTGTGGGGTTGGCCACCTTGGTATAGGCAGAGCTTTACTTTCTTATGTCAGAACCTCCAAAGAGAACATTGAGCAACATAGTACTGAGATCTACAAATCTTACTCCATATGAGTGGTCACTGTGGACCCTCATGTGGAGGAGGGTGGTGCTCCCTATATACTGTATCTCTTTCTACCCCCTGGCACCTTTCAATAAAGATATCAGAGGACTACCTATGGTGGCAACATAGGCATATATGCATACATTTTGCATACAAAGATGTATTGCCTATAAATGGCCTGATATTTGTATGAAGTAAGTTTGACTTCTAACAATATTTTTGCCACAATCACCTTATTTGTCGACATGTACACTCAAGGTATGTGATGAACCCATTAGGGAGGAGGGAGAGGTTAACTCTTACTTCTGATTTTCTTTAATGTAAAAATGCATACATTACATGTACCCATGAGGACATCAGTGATTTGTTCATTCTTTATCACAGCCTAACATAAGAATCATGCAAGTTCGCTGGGGGTTTATGTGCCCAAAACCTTGCTATTTGTGAAAAATCACATCCAAAAAACACTTTAAAATAATAATATCCAGTTCTACACATATATAGTAAAATATATGAGTCTGTAATAATATTATAATCTAGTTTACTTTGTTAAATGTATCAAATATATATAAATATCTAATAGGTGTTGAGTGAGTATAGTAAATGGTTGAATGATTTGTACTAGATTGTATGACAAGGATTTTTAAAATATTTTTTGAACTATTTATTAAGAAATGTGATACTTTTGTAAATCACATTGTGTCTTGTCTGGGTACCTAAAACATCCTGGGAGGGGTGGTTATAAAGGCCCCCCCCAGATTCTTCTATTGATCCCCCAATATTACCCCTATCTCCTTCGTGGGGCATCGAGGGTGGGGAAAAGGCCATTGTCCCTCAACATTGGGACAAGGGTACTTTGAAAGGAGTAGGAGGCTTTCCCACTCCTCCTTACTTGGTACCCCCATTGTTAAAAGTTATGTGGCTTGGTCTGATACAGGGGGTTCATGCTAACTGCCTCCCTTTCCTGGCCAATCGGGTAGCATGCCTGGATACGGGTCTGGTTGTAATATTAAGGAGATGCCCATGCCATATATTTTCCAATTTTTGTTTAATTGCTACAGTTAGACTGCAATGAATCAGACTGAGTGCTTCTGTATGTAAGCCAAGCTAAAAGTAAAAGAAAACAAATCAATTCCAGGGCTAAATATATCCTGCCAGTAAATGCTGTAGCTGAGCCTGTCTGTGAAAATTGTACTGTTCGGTAACACTACATACAGCTTTAAAGTGTATTTCCACTCTTGCAGCTAAATTGTGATGACACCTATTTTATTTTTGTTGCATGTAATTAACCCTGTCTGTACCCTATAACCTTGTCTGTCTGTGTTAGCAGATTTTATTATTAGTTGTAAAAAAAGATTAGAAAAGAGAAGAACACTGTCTGTCCTAACCCGGGGTTAAAGACTTAGAAGCTTTGTATGTTAATGAGAAGAGGTTCAGTCTGTCGCTCAGACAACCATCTAATATATGTATACTGCAATACCGCGCTATCTCCCCTAATATATTACTAAACCACCCATATGTGAAAAGAATCAAAAGACTCAAGAGCGGAGAAGAAAACCTCCCACCTGCAAAATGCCTCAAAAAATATATTGAGGTCTGGATTACTGGGTAGGTGAACACCTCCGCATGTAAATTAAAATATTATGTGATAATGTGTACCAAAAAGGGCAAATGTGCATATAAACTTTAAATATCCCCACAGTCCATGATGTGCTAATACGTGCAATGAATAAATACATAAATTCATAAATGGAATAAGCCCAATCTGTGAGCAGCTGGGGCAATTAATACAGTTCATATATTCATGAAGACTTGTGTGTGATCTTGTATTCAACCTTCACGAAACTTTGAATAATTGATAGGAGAGCTCCGTCCCTTAAGGATCTCATAGTACATAACGTGGTGAATCCACCGCCTGAGGTAAAACATTACTTTGGAAACAAAGGATTCTACCCTTGTAAGCAATGTGTAGGGTGGCCAATAAACAAAAGGGAATACAATCAACCCATTTTGAGTCCAATTTTAATAAAAGAAGGTTTGAAATAAAGGAGTTTATTTTGTGCCACACATCCATTGTTACATATTTATTGGAGTGTCCTTGTGGACTCCTATATGTAGGAAGGACGAAGAGGGAATTAAGGGTTAGGATTAGTGAGCATGTAAAGAACATTAATAATGGATTAGAATCACACAGTTTATCTAAACATTACAAGGAAGTTCATAATAAGGATCACTCCACTTTCAGATTCAGCGGAATTGACAGAATTAATGGACATTGGAGGGGTACCAATAAAACCAGAATAATTTCTCAAAACGAAACAGATTTTTTTGTTGGATACACTAAAACCGAAGGGGTTACATGTGGAGTTGGATCTTAATTGCTTTATTAGTAATAGTTAGTGACATTAATACTGGTTGAATATAAAACAAATTGTGGTCTATAGTGGACAGATATCTATTGGTCTATTGGTATGTGACAGCTACAGTGGGTTTCGAGTAGACGAATGTAATTTGTTAGGTATGCTTTTTATGTTTTTATGAATACTCTGTGATCATGGATTTAATTGTTTTGAATTGAAGGGGTATAATTGATTACTAGATTGATGAGGATATGTAGGATGGATACTTTTGATGTGCATGCTACCCTGGAGAAAGTCCACTGTGACGAAATGCATTGGGGACGAGCGCACGCATTAACGGCATCCTCATCTCTTTGATGCTTGCACATGAGGACATATCTGCTTGGGAAAGTGTGAGAGAAGCCTTGACATTTTTAAAATCTCATTGCACCTTTGTTTGATGTAAGTTTTTAACTTGTTGCGCAAATAAACGTTTTAAAAGATTTTATGCTAGGTGCATCTTATCTGTTTTTTGATCGGGGAATATAGCGGCCCTTTCATCAATTACTATGCCAATTGTGGAGGAGATGTGATTGTACACAAGTGCCGAATATGGGAGAGAGCATGCTCTTACATGAAAAGATACGTTGTTGCGATCTATGACTGATATATACTGGATACATCCGTGGAGGAGTATGGAAAGTGTATGAAAACCCAGTATTATGGTTGGGGAGTTTTGATCATTTTGTGGAGAGAAGATGTTATGTCACTAATTGCGAGCTGATCGAGGGGATCTGGTGAGTGGGAAGCATTGTCACTATATATGAGGTTTGAATATAAGATTACACACAAGTCTTCACAAATCTATGAACTGTATTAATTGTCCCAGCTGCTCACAGTTTGGGCTTATTCCATTCATTCATGTATGTATTTATTTATTCATTGCACGTATTTGCACATTAAGGAATGTGGGGATATTTAAAGTTTTTATATGCACATTTGCCCTTTTTGCTACACATTATCACATAATATTTTAATTTACATGCAGAGGTGTTCACCTACCCGGTAATCCAGACCTCAATATATTTTTTGAGGCATTTTGCAGGTGGGAGGTTTACTTCCTTACTCTTTAGTCTTTTAATTCTTTTCACGTATGGGTGGTTTACCGTAGTAATCTATTAGGGGAGATAGCGCGGTGTATTGCAGTATACATTTTGTGACCACAGTACCGTAGGTCTGTCGGTCCTTCACTGCGACTGTCAAATAGTTAAATTTTTGGGGGGTAAGGGTGGTATCCACAAGCGCGAGTAGCAAAGTTTTTTTTACTTGACCCTCTAATATAACTTTTAAATGGCTCAAACGGCACAAAAGCCTTTACAAAAAACACATCTAAAAGGTAAGAAATATATTTAAAAAAATAATTTTTATGTATGCAGTCATAACAAACATATGACTACAAAAGTAGATCTACAATCTTAGGCATCCCTAAAGCATGTTGTTTAAAGGATTTGTATGTTATCAATGTTGCCCCTATAGTCACATGAAAAAATATAATTGTTTTAATTGTTTTGCATTGGTACATGTACCCCAAGGCCGTCCTCATCTCCCCATGTTTTTTTTTTACAGTAGCTCGCATATTAGCCCTAAAAATGAGCAGGCCTCCCATAGACTTCAACAGGGTTTAATGCTAAGTTCTGGTTCATTGAAATTCAAACAGAATTCACCAGACCCTTGCCAAACCAAACCCAGGTAGATTTGCTCATCCCTAGTGTTAAGCTGCAAAGAAATAAAATAGTTAAATAGCTTGTTTTTATAATATATTTTTCATTTATTTATGTACAGTGAGGCAGCCATATTTTCTTATTACATATGTAGACTTTGCTTCCTTTGTGGCTTGTTGTTCCTCTTACCATACAGACAGTCTGCCAGGCAAGGATTGTTTTACTGAAAACAATAAACATTCCATTCTCTGATTGATGGTCAAACACCATGTGATTTATACTGTCTAGCCACAAAGCTTGGTAGCAGTGGTTTGGCAAGCAGGAGGCATGTTTTCTCAAATTTATAAGTGATTTGGTAATGCTGTCCTGTTCTACTGATAACATAATTTGTTCTTTTATTAAATTTAAAATCATCAAGTACCTGAAAATTTCAATTTAGAGCTGGCTTCTCATTTGTGTGATTAAGGTAGTAATACATTCTCAAACATTTATTCTATATTGAATCCAGATCAAACAAATATACATTGCCCAGCAAAGTATTGCTTTACATTTTTGCCCAAACTCTTACAATCATCATGTTTCTGAACAGCTGCTTCAGAGTCTCTCAGCTCAGCTTCCCTGAAATTCCTGTCCAGTACAAGATCGCAAACGACAGAGCAGACTCCAGCAACTGTTCATGTTCTAGCTTGGAGAAAAGAGAAGGGAGGAGAGGGGGCCAGAGGAGAGGTGAGTAGCTTGATTTGCTGTGTCTGTGTGTTTGTGGAGACACACACAGCTTACTAGCACAGACAAGGGCGATTGCATAGCACTCTGCTTGAAAGGAGTCACTCTAAAACAGGAAGTCAGGACCAGAGCTCAGAGGTCCAACTGATTTTGAAACTAAAACTAAAACCATCTTCTTTGCTAAGTAAAACAAAAGTCTAAAATAATCTCAATAAATGACTGACTAACAAATGACAAACTATATTCTGGGACACAGTGAAAATTTTATTTTTTATTTGGGGTCATTCGCTCAACTCTGATCTGATAATGCTGATTTGTTGGATATGGGCAGCCAACTTCTTCAGTAAGTAAAAGTCTCAAGTATTCTCAATAATTGACTGCCTGACAAATGAAAACGATATCCTGGAAGACAGTAAACATTGTATTTGTTTGTTTTTCGGGTTTTTTTGTTGGGGGGGGGGGGGGTGT